>NC_056725.1:132386339-132483839 GCF_019279795.1 Protopterus annectens
GCCCATATGTGAAATAGTGTTGTCATAAACTGAGCAAGTTGCTGGTGTTACAGGATAGTCTGCAACATACCCTTAGTCAGGAATATGAAGTCAGAAATACAAATGGATGTAGCAATGTACTGGTAGCACTCAACACACACACTGTCAGTGATATATCTGACACAAGACCTGTGTGGTGGACAGACAAAACATAACAGGCATACCTCTGGCCATCATGTGGATAGACCCAAAGTTCAGAGCTATGCAGACAAACTGCATTCCATGTTAAACTAGTATGTACACATAAACCCTGTAACAGTGGTGCTATACAATGTATATAACAACACTACTCACACTCTGTCTGTAGTTCTGGAACCTTATACAAATATGTAGCTGGTCTGAGTTGGCAAGTCCTCTTGTAAGAGGTATTGCTACCTGCTGTCTGTAACACTGCTGCCCACACACAGGAAGGATGTCCACTATACAGGAAAGGTAAAGGGACCACACCCACATGATGTATGGATTTAGTAGTGGGTTGCCATGACAGTGGTAATTGGAAGTACCACACAGCATGCTGCTTGCAAGTAGCAAGTAGAGGACACTGACTGGTGCAGAGGCCATCACCTGATCATGTGCATCATCTACAAAATACATGCGGTAATCTATTCAAAGCAGCTCAATCCATTTACTGGAGAGAGAAATAGAGATAGAGTGTGAGTGAAAGAAACTAAGAAAGAAAGAAAGCAAGCTAAAGGCCAAGCCAAATGCAAAGGAAAAAAAAAAACAACACAAAACAAAACCTTACAAGCAAACTATTCAGAACATACATCATTCCCACAACAGGTATGTGAAGTATATATGTATGTAATTGACTGTAGTACTTACTCCATAATAATGGTATATATGATGTTGAATGAATTATATGTGCCATCAGGTGTTGTTGTTGTAATGATGTTCAGCTGAACAACTGCTATGGACAATAGAGTCTATCCCTGTGGGTAGTGGGCCATACCCATCAACTGTGCAGAGCAGCACTGACTGACAAGATGTAAGCCATCATAGTGTGTGTTGTGTAATGGAAAACATGGACATTACTGGGGACAATAGTTGGTGGTGGAAGTAATGCCATAATTATGGACATACGGGTTCCAGAGCCCACCTTTTGCAAAACACTCAAGTTAACATGTAGCATGCTGAAATGCCATAGGTGTGTAACAGGATTACCTGCAATCGGTCCCTATATATACCCCACTAATGTTAGGCTGTGTCCATATGTGGCACCTGCCTGTGTTGTAGCAAGGCAGTGCAGCTGTGAAGGAAGGAGAGTTAGATATTGTGGACCTGATGTCTGAATGTACCCCATATATATATATATATATATATATATATATATATATATATATATATATATATGTATATATATATATATATATATATATATATATATATATATATACATGTATGTCTACAGATATATAGACACCCATATGTGTATATATGTATATATATATATATATATATATATATATATATATATATATATATATATATATATATATATATATATATAAACACATGTATACAACATAATATATATATATACACATGGATCTAGGACTTTTGAATGAAAGTTCAAAAGCCCGAATCCAAAACCAACGAACACACTTTAACAAAAGTGCTTTCATCGAAAAAGCACTTTTGTTGAAGTATGTTAAAAAAAACACTAAATCTACTTGAATGCAGGGGGGCAAGCCCCCCTGCACCCCCCATGTGGGGGGCTGTGCCACCCACACACACCCCTACTTTAATATTTTCACTCGGAGGTCCCACTACAGTGAGGAAAAGGGAATCTTCCCTTATATATACATACAGCAGTGCATGTGTGGAACATGGATGGCTATGTCACATGTGAACCTCTTGTTGGGACCACATTGCCCTTGTCTGTGAAGGTGGGAATGGGAATTTGGGGAAGGATAGCAGATATATTTGTGAAGGTGGGTTGGGTTGGTAGATAGAGAGGACAGCCTACAGGGGTGGTATATGACACATGTGGTCGGTAAACACCCTGGATTGTGGGTGTCATCTGTGATGTGGAAGCCCCATGAGCCCCCATATGGAAACAATGGGAACAAGGCCCTCACCCATTCCCAGTCACAACAGCAGCTTCACGGCCCTGAATGTGTCTGGGCTGGAGACTGAGCAGGAGGAGCATGTGGACCCTGTGATTGTGTACTGAGGGCCTGAAGGTGCTGTAGCACATCCCCCAAGTCTCTCTGGAGCTTCTTATGCAACAGAACCTGGACCTGACCTCGGGTGACAGGATCATCTCTGTGTGTGCCCCCGGGGGGGGACACCATCCACTGAGGTGGTTCCACCTGAATGTAGTGCAGGACCAGTAGATGAGGAGGCCCTTGGGTGGGTCCCACATGTGATGTGGCCTGGTAACATGGCCAGATGAGGTGGGAGAAGTGGTTCTGCTGGCAACTGTTCCCTAAATATGCTATTGTGTCACTGTTATAGAACATATGTGGGTAGTAATAGTTCACACAATCCCAGATCATGTCCAACAGCATGCATAGATATCACTAATAACACATAATGACAGATGTGCAGCAATCACATAGCAAACAGACCACAAGCATATATGGAACCATAGTGGCCCGCCCTTACAATGGCATGCAGGTGACATTGTCCATAGCAGGCCAGAAATTATAGTGTCCCCACAGGGAACATGGCTACAAACACATGACACAAAGTGTGGTACAATACCATATATGTCCCAATGGTAGGTAAGCTGTAGCCATACCTATTGAGATGTGTGAACAGTTTGTTGTCGCAGATATGGTGGGGGAGACAGAGATGTGTATTAAGAACTATGGTAACCTTGCTATATGAGTTACTCAGACCTGTTTCCATCTTTATGTCTTTCAGGCAAGATGTCACACAGCAGATTACCTGTCTATTCAGCAGAAGAAAATGAGGTCATCATCACACCTAGTACAGCAATACCAGGTGCTGTTTGGCAGGACTGCCCATGAGCAGCAGGAGCGGATCACTCTGTGGAACAATCTAGCCCACAGGGTCAATGACATTGGCCTGCATAAACCTAGTTATGAGCAGGTCCGCCATCATTGCAGCGACCTGCTTCAAAATGCCCATCAGCGTGCTGCTGCACTCCAGGGGATCACCTTGCAATGGGTGGGGTCATGCCATCCATCCCCCATGACACATTTTGAGGAGCTCCTCACCAGCCTCATGGCACCTGCCCGCCCGCACATGCAACAACTGGCAGAGACCATAGTGGAGGTGGATGCTACCCACACACTGGCAGAGGACTGTGCAGGTAAGGCCATAGGGCACATCAGTAGACCACTGTTGCATATCCATCCACATCTGTATAGGTAGATCATGCATATGTGAGATGATATATATATATATATATATATATATATATATATATATATATGGTCTGTTGCTGTGTAGTAGTAATAGTCATTGCAAAATGTGTCCACAGAGATGAACATAATGGTGGGACAAATGGCCTACAGTACGGACATATGTGAAACATCACTCTTATACAGTGCTACAACAGTGTATATACCAGTATTACAATGGCAGCTGTTACAGATCTACACTACGGCATATCATAATACTAAAGCCAACAACCCTCATAACCTGCAGTGTTGTCCTAACATGAGCAATGAGTGTGTAATATGGAATCGTAGGTTAGGGCAGAAAATATGGGGAATACATACATTCAAAAACACTGGAAGCATATGCGTGCACACACTCTAGATAAAATATAGTGGAAGCAGCTGTTGAGGTACTGACTGCATTTGTCATGGAAATGCACTTTTCAGCAAGTACACGTCCCCAATGTCACACCACGTATTATTCTGTTGTCCAAGACATTTAGCCATCAAATGTACACACTTACCTGTAACAGAGGCAGCTGTGGCTTGCACATATCTTACATGACATGGCGTGGGCCCCATACCCAACAGGTAGCACCCATGAGCTGGACATGTAGCCATACCTCACCATTGCATATACCATGGCAAACAGTGCAGTCATTTATTTGGCAAGGATGTATGGGACAGGAATGATGTAGGAAATAAACAGATGGCCATCCAAGACAGATGGTGCCGCATGTCCCAAAGTGGTCATGTGGTCTGCCTAGTAACATGCCACAACATTGAGGGGGTTGCAGGAATGTCTAGCAAGTAATGGCTGTGCACTACCCATGTCAGCAATTTCCTGGACTCTGCAAACGTGTGGCCTATGGGTTAGGGTAATCTGATGTGACAGTTGTACCACAGGAAACATCAGCCAGGCCTCTCTACAGGTTGGGTATGCATAACAGAAGAGGTCCCTAAAAGTCATGTGTTGCAATGTGTACCGGTGTACAATGACCACGTTTAAAACTTACAGACAGTATCATGTAAGATACATGTGCTGCACAACCAATGACTTACCCCACCTCAGGCCCACCGTCCCCATCTGTGCTGAGCCAGTTCCAATGTACACCTGTATGTTTGCCATTCATTAGCTGGGACTAGGTAGTTACACGTGGTGTTCACTGTCTGGGACACTGCAAACTGACACACATGTGTAGGCCATAGTTGTCAAGCATCTGCAAAAAGGCTAGAGATGGGGAGGGGGTGACATCATGACACACCAGTGTACTGCAGCAGGAATCCTAAGGATGCTATGAATGGCTGTATCTGAACACAGTCAGGGTCGGGAACTATGGCAGATGTAACCCTGACTCCACAGCAATAGTGACGGCAGTGTGTGAACTCCTAGGGATGTGCACATGAGTTGACCTTGCAATCATGCAGAGTTGGGGAACATGTGTAGGGCAGACTAACCATATACTGGCAAATGCAGATGGCCCATGCTAGTATACCGCTGTTAGGAATAGTGACTGTTGTAGTACACATAACAGTAGGTGCAACAAACCATCATGATAAGGGCATGCACACATATGGACCCATGAAGTGTATGCACCATGGTCAGCATCAGCACAACTAACGCATTTTTTAGACACTGCATTTGATTGTACAGGACATATGTCACATATCAGGCACATGTACTGTTAACATATGCAGTGATGTGGTCCCATGGCATATCAAGGGAAAGGGCATCATATCAGTAAGGGTGTGTACATTCCCCATAGCCATGGTAAGATTTGACGGTTGTCAGTGTAATAGTATCATATTGGTCATACATGCCCCGCTGATGTTGACATTTGTAAATCAGACATCAGGCATTCACAAATGGCATCTGTCCACATATCATCCCAGGTATGTGTCTCGAATGAACACATAAGGGCTGTGAGCATTAAAGCAGACATAACTGACACAGTAATACACATTCAGCAATGGTGTGTACACCTGTGAGGTATGGTGCACAGCACATGGCAGGGTGCAGAACAGGTGCACAGTAATACTGTGTACATAGGTGCAGTGTTTTCTAGAAGGGGCATCACCTACTAACACAGCCCATGCATCACACACACATGTATACTGTTGCTAGCATGGATTGAATATAGCTGCACTGCATGCTGTTGAGTACCATATGTTATGCATGTTGACAGATGGGTAATGGGAGGTCTGTGTGTACTATCTGCGTGCAACCTCACCTGTAGGTGTGTGTGTGGGGGGGTATATATTGTCTGTAATTGCAATCAGGTGGAGTGGAGGAGGGTTGATGCATTTAGGATGTGTGTCTGCATGTATGTGTGTGCTTGTGTGGGTGTCCATGTATGCTCACGTGTGATTGTGGGGTTGTTCATACATCAGTACTTCCCTTTGGAATCATGCAGTACATGGACATGGACTGACACATGAGACATCAGGAATACTTGTCTGATATGTCATCTCAGGACAGCTGATAGTATAATAAGGTATGTAGCATGAAACATGCATTGGGAGGGAAACTAGACATCAGGTATACTGTTAAAATTGCAATTGGCAGAAAGGTGAATGACTACCCACGTATGCAGCACTACAGATGCCTTGGGGAATTACTAGACAACACCAGGGAGTGCATCCATATATAACTTGTCCACATAATACGTTAATTGAGTAACAGATCTTGCATCTACTGAGCAATAGTTCATATGACACTCCAGTGTGTGACATTATTGAGTGACAGTAGTAGCCCCTAACATATGGGGGCCATGCTCACAATGTCCGACATACCCATGGTGAATACGGGATGACAGCAGTGAGTCCTTGTAAACCCTACTCAAATCAAGTCAAAGAGGTACTGGAGTAACAGGTTATGTGTTGTGATCACTTGTCTAGGCATTTAGAAGAATGATACATTACTGAGTGGTATTAATGTGTATGTTTCCAAATGTGATGCAGGATGGGGAACTTATGTGAATAAACTTGGGACAGTCTGTAAACTCAGGGACAGGTAGGTATTATGGTGGAATTTCAGGGTGTGTGGGTGTGTGGGTGTGTGTGTGTGTGTGTGTGTGTGTGTGTGTGTGTGTGTGTGTGTGTGTGTGTGTGTGTGTGTGTGTGTGTGTGTGTGTGTGTGTACTGTTATGCAATGCTGTACAGGTCTTAAAGTGCATTTCTTGTTTTCCCCTCACAGGTGGCGAGGTGAGTCAGGGTCCCTCCTGCATGCAATCTGATGTTGGTGTCCATACAGACACTGAAAATGATGATAGTTGTGTTGAGGCACAGGTGGGGTTGTCAGAGGCCGAAACTGTGCCATCGTTTGACATCCCCCTGTCATCCACCCCAACCCCACACACAGTCACAGTGCCTATAGATACCCCATCACCAGTGGCATTAGCAGAGAAACAGTTGGCAGTTGGCAGCTGTGCACAGGAGAGTATGGTATCTATGGCTGCTGTGTCTGGATACAGCAGGCATAACCAGATATCCAGCAGGGCACCACATAGGCAGATGTACCAGGATGCATGTGGGAGGGCCGCTGGTCATTGTTCCCCTGGCAGAAGTGCCACAACTGGTACCAACAGACGCATGTTTCAGACTGTCATGGGGGCACAGGCACATATGGAACTGTATACCAGACAGGGCCTGAGGCTGCAGAGGGTTGCTTACTCATCTGTAAGTGACAACATCCATGAACTTGCAGGCGCACTCTGTGATTATACAGAGATCATGGATAGATGGTTGTTGAGACAGTGCACCTCACCAACCGTGGATTGTCCATGCTAGAACATGTAATGGGTGTGGGGTGACAGCCACGTAGACATAGGCCAGACAACAATAACATCTGGTGGATGACGTGGACATCCAAGAACACCAAGCCACTCCCTTTGTGGCAGTACCAGCCCCAGCAATGCAGGGAGGGCACTGTCCACACCACACCACAGCAGGCCATATGCACGTGGCCCTGGCCAGTCCCAGGAAGGACCTGGTTCCAGCGAACATATGTCATCATCAGGGGAGAGTAGAACATTGAGGCCTGTACCTGGAGGTGCCCATGGAACCCATGGCAGGCACAGCCCGCATGTCCATGGCCAGAGGAGGTGAACTGCACACCCTGCCAGGTATGGTCTACAGCTGTCCAAGAAACACCTGTATAGGGCAGCCACATGGCAGAACTGTGTGCATGCATACCCAGACACTATACAAACACACCTAGGGCAACCCCATACTTACATACACCACATCATCATGCCCATATCAGCAACTTACACCCCTCACCTACGCACATGGTGTCAAAGGTATGGACCACCCTAGGTCTCTGGCAAACCAACAACACACCCTGTGCATATGATGATACCTGTGCCACATCCCTGTCATCCATAACACTGATGCAGGGACAGGCTAATATGGTTATGATGCACACGGTGACTGTAATATAGTGTACCAATGTACTGCTGTGTAACATATTGTCAGCAGTAATGTTTAATTACATGTCAGGTAGTGTAGCTGTCCAGCCATGTTGCATTATAGCTGTTAGTAACACTGAGTGATTGTGGTCTCCATAATGTTATCCATTTGTGTTGTAGGTACACATGTATTAGCAGGAGGATAGTCTGCTGTGATATCTCACAAGGGGTATGGCACTGTGGGGACACCATGGCTGTTCCATATCCTGGGTACAGTTGAACACATATCACAGGTATGTATAACAGTTACTGCCTGTGCCACATGGACAGGTGACCCCCTGGGATGTACATTCAGCAACATGAAGTAGATCCCCCACATACAGCACAATCTTACTTGGCAACACTGGGACTAGACCTCTACCTAGGTATGTAGTGCTACTGATGTGTGTGGCTTTAATTGCACACACCACACAGCATTCAGGATGAGGTGTGTTCCAGGTTACATGTTACATGCAGAACATCCCCAGGCATGTACAGTATGGTAATGGGGGATGTAATGGTTGTATATGGACAATACATAGTGTGATATACCATCATATACACATTAACAGACACATAACAGGCAGATACACATCCGAGAGACCTGGGCCTATCAGTGCTAACTAACTTGTCAGTGTGTCCAATGTGTTACAGGTAGGCTGCACACAGCACATACATAACTGGGATGGATTGTGTTATCAGTTACCTGTATGGTTAATGGTGACAGTGGTCACTATACAGTGGTACATGGGACATGTACCGGGGGTACCATGGTGTAATGACAGTGTACACAGCACCCACACCCCACTGTGGATATTGTACACACTGGAACCCATGATGACACTCTGACATACCCACCATCACACATTGACCATGACAGTGATACAACCCATTGTATATCCCAAAAGTGGTACTACAGGGTTATGCATCTAATGCACATACCACAGGCATAGTAGGATGATGCATTGTCATGCCTCTCCTATGGGCAGTAACATCACTATCCATAATACTGTTTGGCAATGTGTATTGTAATAGGAATATGTGGCCTCGGAATGCTGCACCCTACAGATATACACACATGCACACATACATGCACTTGCCAGAACTCAGTGGGTATCCCATGCATGTCAACCAATTTGCACAACAGTGTTGTGCTGGTACTACAAGGCTCAGGTAGCCTTTAGGGAGAGGAGCATAACAGGGTACATGTAATGTCAGGTACAGCAGCAGCCACATCTAACTATGGCAATGGGTGTTGTGGTGGGTGTGAAGGGCCTCATGGTATTCCCAAATACAGGTGTACTAACACACAGACACTGATATCCTCAGTAATGCACACATACACATTTGTCAGTACTGGGGTGCATCACTGCAGGTGGTCATAGGTGTGTACCTGGCTATTGTCCATGGGGAGATGGAAGTGTAGGGGATGTGTGTACAGTGGTATCATGCCACCTGCCATGTGCCAGCAGGCAATCTATCTACATGTAGTGACCCTCAGGGTGAGAGTGACATGCATCAGCCAATACTCTGGGTGCCTCCCCCAAATGGCCGGTGAAGTGATCCAGTTGACATGTATACAACATGTATTACAAAACATGGTTAGTGTCTGCATTGGAGACCTGTACCCAAACATGTTCTGTTGACTGAGGTAGTGTAATGGAGGTACCAATGGCATGTGGTGCATACAGGGTGTTGAGTCCTATCTGTGCCAGTTATAACACAGCTGGGCAGACATGTCAGTGTCAATCAAGCATAGATTGCCTATACATACACCTGTACAGGGACTGACAGACATCAGCTCACCAGTAGGATGAATGTGTTGACAGATAGATGTCTGACATCCATAGGTATGCCATTACTACATGATGGCAGCCCTCACTGTTATGTGCTATACAGACAGTAGTATACAGTTATTTTCCACATGTCAGATCATTATCCAGTAGGAAATATATAATGTGACACAGCTCACACATCAGGAACATGACAGTGATGACTCAGAGTCCAGCTATGCATGCAGGGGTGTTTGTTTTCATTACTACAATTAGCAATCTACTCTTGCTTGGGAAAGCACTGTCAACAGTAGTAACGTAATAATGCACTACATGCCAGTGTGACTGCATATAACCTGGGATACTACCCTTGTATTTAACACATTCACATGGATAAGAGTGTTGTACAAGTCATATATACTCAAGTGTTCCAGACAGGAGACTCACACCCCTTGCTATTGTAATGACAGCACATAGATGCATGTTATGTACATGGCATCACATACACTTATTATAGATGTCATTACCCTGCTATGTTATCAGACTGGGACATGAGCACTGGTTATCAGGACTGAGCCATGCTTAGCAGGTTTCAGCATTGCTGCAATATTACAGCTAAGCACATTTGCGCACTGGTAAGCAAAGCCTACACAGTGTAAGCACATGTACGTTTAACTGTACCATAACACCACTAAGCTTTATGCAAACCCGCACAAATTCATTTAAAGCTGCTCAAAACTGCCTTAACCACTCTGTATCTAACAGCCCTTGTTCTGCCCAGCAAGAAAATAAACAGCCCTTACAGGTCTTGAACCCAGGACCCTACACTATAGTCACAACAGCTCACCACTACACCATGGCAGCTGTAAAGAGAGCTGTTGTTTTTCCAATATATCTGTCAGCGCACATATTGAATAGAATTGAACAATTGCTGTGACTTCTACAATTGTGTAGTACTTGTTAGTGACATTACTGTTGCATCACATATGTTGTTATATCTAAATATACACATATCAGATACGTACGGTGTGATACATCTGGGAAGGTATAGACAACAGTAATGTTTACACATGACAAGAATATGGATATATACATATACATATGTAGATATATGTCTACATGTACATACACATATATATTCATATATATGTATTTATGCACATCTGTATAGTGCATCATATATATGGCCATTTATAGATCTCTCTGTGTATATGTATGTATATATATATATATATATATATATATATATATATATATATATATATATACATCATATATGTACAGATATATCTATTTATGTCGATATATATGTAGATAGCTATAACTATATATGCATATATATCTATACAGATATATCTATTTATGTCGCTATATATGTAGATACCTATAACTATATGTGCATATATATATATCTATATATCTGTATATGTGTAGACATATATAGATGTGTATATGCATTTATATGTGTTTGTGCATGTGTATATATATATATATATATATATATATATATATATATATATATATGTGTACAGATATTTATCCATAGATGTATGTAGCTATGTTTATGTCTCTCTCTCTCTCTCTCTCTATATATATATATATATTTATATCTTTATACATATATGTTTACCATATGTCCAGAACATGGAGTGGAGTCCTATCTCAGCACCAATAGTCACAACCTCTTAGTGCATGGGGATGTCATGTATGTATTGCAGGTATATATGTAGACTGTTGCTGCTGTAACAGGGGTTGTGTTAACAGACATGTGTGTGGGAGGTCACATCTGCTATTGACATGTACGCCATTGGTTGCTGACAGACATCCTAAGGACATCATAGTACATTACCACTGATAGCACAGTAATGATCCTGTGGACTACAGCAGAGGTATTACCGATATATGTGGACAGTCTGGCACTCTCTGGTTAGTGCAGAGGTATACACAGATCCCCTTTGTGTGAGACATGTGGACCAAGCCTGACAATGTGGATGTTAACAGCCATGTACATGGGTATATCATGTAAATACTAGACTACATATGCCCGCAGAGTTTATGCATTCACACACTCCTGTCTGTCCTGACACATAATAACTGGTGGTGCAGAGATCCCATGGCCTCATACTACCCAGTAGTTAGTGACATACATCTGAAAAGAATCCCACTGCTTTGTCAGAAATACACAACAGTTATGCTGGCTGGGCAGCAGTATGTCTTGCAAATATCTGGACATAACATCACACTGGGTAATTACACTGAGCTGCTTGACATGTAACAAAGCACTGTGCAAACTACAGACTGCCACAACACTGGCTTACATTTTGTATGGGGGAATACACATGTACCTGCAAATACAGCAGGCTCTACAGGCATGTCACAGCACAGAGTAACAGACACCTGTGTGAAGGTGCATACCCACAACCAATGTGAACACAGCCACAGCCACATATGGTACGCAAGCTTAATATTACAATATATTGACTGTCTGATCAACACCATCCTCATATGTGCCACTCACACACTAACCCTACATATACTGGGTCATGACACAGTGTAGTCCAGTGCCTGTCTGTGTTATGGGACACGTGTGTGTTTGGCCCTACAAACATGTGAGCCAATAGGGTATCATACACTGGAGCAGCATGTAACATCAGATAGAACAGGACCAAGAACAATGACATCTGTCACAGTCTGTACACAGGCCAGGGTATGTATTCACAATACACATACTGTTGACAATCACCATATGTACACGGACTCCGCTACTATACACACAACCTCAGAATGCCCAGGTTATGTCCTCAGAAATAACCCCTACTATACATAACATGTCTAGCAGTCTGATATCTGACTGGCTTGTTATCAGGTATGATGTCAATAAATAATAACGTGCAGAACATATGCACCTCTTACTGCATGACATATGTACATAGGTTGACAGACTTGTGTCTGGAGCCACAAACACTGGGCCAATATTGGCATGTTGCTGTGATACCCTCATGCATTACTTTTGTAACAGGTTTGTTGTGACATATGTCCTATGAGGGATATGAAGTCATTAACTGTCATGGCTGTCACCATGTACTGACTGCAATCCTCAGGCTATGCTTCTGCAGTTCTAAGATAGGTGATCTGTTAGTAACACAAGAAACATAAGACTCCAAACACTGTCCAGTCTGCAGATAACCTTATGGGTGGGAGTTTCCTCAAACACATAACACTGTCATGACAGGTATTAAATCATGTAGACCAGCCATATCCATACCAACCCTGTTAAACCAACATTACTCCAAATGCAGAAGAACAACACTTACATATATACTAGGCCCACCATATAAGAAATTTGCAAAACCCATTCCACAATAAGTCCAGTTGTTACACACTCACAACCACCCCCACACAGGATACGAATGAAAAACACAGACACACACACACACACACACACACACACACACACACACACACACACACACACACACACACACACACACACGTACACACACACAAACAGCAAGTCTCACAGTTGCTATCTGGGATTGGAACTGCTACCTAACTAGTACATCACACTACAGCATTATGCAGCTATAGCACACATCACGAAGATTATTGGGCTTATTGGCAATGGAGGTTGTAGTGACTGTGAATGGCCTCAAAAGCATTGCAACATCCACATTTGCCATGTCCGGGAATAGTACCCCTACTTAACTAGTATATCAAACTACAGCATTACGCAGTTATAGGATGCACCACAGAGATTACTGGGCTACTGCTTCCCCAAAGGTATATTTCAAAGTGAATGACATCAGCAGGCTTGCCAAAGAAGGGCAATGGAGATTGTAGTGAATGTGCATGGCATCAAAAGCATTGCTCTCTACACAGACAAACAAACACACACACACAAACATCCACACTTGCCATGTCTGGAAATAGAACCCCTACCTAACAAGTATATCACACTACAGCATTACACAGTTATAGGATGCACCATGGAGATTACTGGGCTACTTCTTCCCCAAAGGTGTATTTCAAAGTGAATGATATCAGCAGGCTTGCCAAAGAAGGGCAAAGAAGGTTGTAGTAACTGTGCATGGCCTCAAAAGCATTGTTCCCTACACATACAAACGAACACACACACATGTCATGTCTGGGAATAGAACCCCTGCCTAACAGGTATATCACCCTACAGCACTATGCAGTTATAGGACGCACCATGGAGATCACTGGGCTTCTCCTTCCCCAAAGGTGTATTTCAAAGTGAATGACATCAGCAGGCTAGTTGTAGTGACTCTGCATGGCCTCAGAAGCATTGCTCCCTACACAAACAAACAAACACACACACAGACATCCACATTTACCATGTCTGGTAATAGAAACCCTACCTAAGTAGTATATCACACTACAGCATTACACAGTTATAGGAAGCGCCGCAGAGATTACTGAACTACTCGTTCCCCAAAGGTGTATTTCAAAGTGAATAACATCAGCAACCTTGCCAAGGTTGGGCAATGGAAAGCATAGTTCATAGGTTCATAGGGTCATACATTGATAGTAGGCTATTGACCCTAGGGCCTATACATGCCTAGACATAACAATTCTCTGGCTATGACTTCCCTGCACCCCTCTTTAGAAGGGCAGCTGACATGATCCCTGGGGTAAATGTCCTATCTCCCATCCAGTTGTCCAGGTTCCTTTTGAATAGGGCCAAAAAGGCACTCTGCTTGACATGTATGGGCAGTCTATTCTAGAGCCTGGAGAGTCTCTGGGTCTGGAACACATCCCTCTTGCATGTATTGTTCATTGTGATGACAGGATTTGGATCCCTGGAGCATGTGGCTGTGAGGGTTTGGAATTCTCTAAGTGTAGCATGTCCAACAGCTGTGGGTTTGACATGGCATGGTATGTTAAGCAGAGATCCCCTCTGAGAACACAATACGTGACAGAGTATAGCTGGATGATAGGGCACCTGATTTAGGCCTGTGATCATTTTGTGAGGTATGTCTGCAGCCTCTCTACTTGTTGCAGGTGTTTTGTGAGGTACATACGTAACAGCCCATTGTAGTCTGTACTGGGTTTACTGAGAGATGACTACAGTGGGACAATTGGCTCCTTTTCCTGGATGTAAAGCCCTTAGTGGGAGGTGTGACACATAGGTGGGTTTTCTGACTGTTGTGGTGATGTGGTTATCAAAGGTGAGACTACTGTCCACCTGTGTCCCTAAGTCTGTTATCACACTTTAGGTGTTTAGTGCACTGCCACCTATGTGGTACTTCACAGGTACATGTCCCTTCCCAATGGGATAACTATATATTTATTGGCATTGATCTTGAGGCCATGGCTCAGGCACCAAGCATGACTTTCTGTAACGCCCTTCTATAGAATATCCACATCATGTGAGGATTCAATATTGACTCCCAGTGTGCAGTCATCTGCAACCTTTTTTTGCCGGTGTCCCTTACTGTTGGACTGTACTTCAGAGCAGTAGATGACGAACAAGGGTGGTGCCAGGACTGAACCCTAAGGTACTCCACCTGTCACTTGTCTGGGGCTTGGGTTGGTGTCATCCACATTTACAGTGTGGATTGTGTCACTACAGCAGTTGGCAGCCCATCAGGTGACATTGGGAGTAATGGCCAGCTTGATACATTTATCTATGATTGCAGACTGGGAGATGGTGTCAAAGGGCTTGGCGAGGTCCAGATAGGCTGTTTGAACCACCTTACTTTCATCCATGGCTTTGGAGATGGATTCACAATTGTTATTCAGGTTGCAGTGACATGATTGGCCCTTCACAAACCAAACCTGGTTAGGGTCCAGTGTTTGCAGGTTGCCAATGCCTTTGTTTTAATTTCCATGATAATACATTTCATGGCCGTGCAGAGCAGGCACATCATACTGCTGGGGCTGTAGTTCCCAGAATCCAAGGTGGATCCCCCTTGTGGACTGGGATAACTGTAGCTGTACGCCACACAGTGGGCATGAAGCCTGAGGCATGGCTATGACTAGACATGGCACGTAGGTGAGGTGTAAGTGCAGTTTGTAGCTCATGTAGTACACAGCCTGAGATGTTGACTGGTCCCATGGCTGCTGTTGTCATAGCTCTGTACAGTGTGGTTTTTACCTATGTGGCCATTATTACTGGCATATGGCAATCTATCCATGTTGAGATGGGCCCTTGGGGGTTGGGAGGAGGGTGCAGTTGACACTGAATTGATCTGCCAGGATATTGGCAATATCCCTGGAAGGAGTAGATTTAGTACCATCCTATTGTAGCACACAGTAGTTCTGAGCATTGCCATTTAGATTCCTCACATAGCTATGGAATGGCTTGCAGTTGTCATTGGCATCTGTGGCTATATTATGTTTGTAACTAGCTTTGGTGGATGTTATGAGGGGTCTCTGCCTCTTACTGTAGCTGGTAAGGGAGTATTTTGCATCCTAAAAAGTCCCCCATTTCTGCAAGAGTTTCCTCCTTTTGTTGTACAGTATGTTTATGGCAGGGAGCCACCACCTTGGCATCCTTTTCTTGGATGGGGAGCGTCTTGGTTCAATATTGGATGGCACGATTCATGCACGAGTGGATGTGCTCATACAGTGCCTTCATGTATGATTCAGCAGTTGTCCTTTAAATTCCCTTCTGCATGGGTGTCATGTTAGTCAAGTCTGACATGTGTAGCATGACATTGTCTTTGGAGATGTGTGTTAAGGAGGTTTCCTTACTGGGGTGTGGGAGAGAGATGTTGATTTTAAGGGTGATTAGCTCATGGGCATACCTGACCACCGATGGAGTGACCATAGGTGTGGAGCATTGATTTCCCATGTTGGTAAAGACCAGGCCTAGGATATTTGAGCCCCTGGTGGGATTGGGAATTATGACTTCCAAGAACCATTGGGCACATGTGTTGATACACAAGTACTTTTCCCAGTTAATGGCAGGGTAGTGTACGTCAGCCAGTATTAGGGTGTTTTCTTGTATCATAATATTTCACAGTATGTTTAAAAGGTGGTAGTGGGTATTATGGGGTATGGTGGGGATCTGTAGTAAGCTATACAATTTGGAATGCAGTCTAACCTACTGTTAGTTGCACTGGGAGTATTTCAGACACATTCTGTTGGCAAGTAGCGTGGTGGCGTGAATATCCTTGGTGAATATGGACACTCCTCCACCTTTATTGCTTTGGTCCTGGTTTGGTGGCCAACAGGTATGGTGAGAGCTGTAACTAGTATTGCAGGGGTGCTCTCTGAAGGCTTGTATCAGGTATCTGTTACTGCACAGTTATCAATGTTCTCCATTTGTAGGTGTGCGCAGTGACTGAATGGCCAAAAAAAATTGCTCCCTACACACACACACTATCAAACACACACAGAGTTTCACAGTTGCAATGTCTGGGCATAGAACTCCTACCTAACTAGTTTATCACACTACAGCATTACACAGTTATAGGATATGCCACTGAGATTATGGGGCTACCCCTTCCCCAAAGGTGTATTTCAAAGTGAATGACATCAGCAGGCTTGCCAAAGATGGGCACTGGAGGTTGTAGTGATAGTGAATGACCTCAAAGGCATTGTTTCCTACACAAACAAACACACACACAAACATCCACACTTGTCACATCTGGGAATAGAACTCCTATCTAACTAGTTTATCACACTACAGCATTACGCACTTATAAGAGGGATTAGTGGACTACTTCTTCCCCAAAGGTGTATTTCAAAGTGAATGACATCAGCAGGCTTGCCAAAGAAAGGCACTGGAGGTTGTAGTGACTGTGAATGGCCTCAAAAGCATTGCTCCCTACACAGACAAACACACACACACAAACAGCCACACTTGCCATGTCTGGGAATAGAACTCCTACCTAACTAGTAAATCATAATACAGCATTACACAATTATAGGATGCACCACAGAGATTACTGTGCTACTCCTTACATAAAGGTGTATTTCAAAGTGAATGGCATCAGAAGGCATGCCAAAGTAGGGCATTTGAAATTGTAGTGAGTGTGACTGGCCTAAAAAGCATTGATCCCTACACAAACAAACACACACACAGTTGTCACGTCTGGAATTAGAACTTCTACCTAAGTAGTGCATTACACTACAGCATTACACAGTTATAAGATACACCACAGAGATTATTGAGATATTACTTTCCCAAAGGTGTATTTCAAAGTGAAGACATCAGCAGGCTTGCCATAGTAAGGCAATGGGGAGTGCATTGTGTGTGCATGGGCCATAACCCATTCATCTACAGGCTGACACACCACACTCAGGCACACACAGGTTTATATTCCACAGGTACATGTATACAACTGCTAGATGACTACTGACTTGTACAGTCATGTTGCACAGTTAGCACTAGCACCACAGACACTATAATGCTGAGGGATTCCAGAGGCAAATGTCTATGGTGATTGACATTTACACATCATGTGGTTTTAGCCAATTGGATATGTGCTGGGTGGGACAGGCCTCATGATGGAAGGCTCTTTGTCACTGTCACTCTCTTCCACACATCTATGTATGTGTAGTTTTGGCCTATTATAGTGTGTTGTCCTTGGATATATGTGTGTATTCCTATCCAATGTGAGTGCAAAGCATGACTGATTCATACTGAGGAGTGTCTGAGGGGAAGGTTGGTTTGAGCTAAATTTGTTGGTCAGTAGGTTTACTATATCTTTCAGCTCAGTACAGATGACTCCATTTACAATTAATTCAGTACATTGTTGTGTATTGCTTTTGAGGTTGCAGACATCACTAAAGAAAGCTTTGTGGTTGTCCTTAGCCTGGGAGGCTATTTTTACCTCAAATTTGGCTTTGGTACACCTGATAATCCAGCTGCGTTGCTTGTTTTAATTGATGAGGGAGTTTTTATCTTGGTGGACATTGCATCTCTTAATTTTAACCATGATTTTCTTCTTTTTGTTATACAAACTATTATATTTGGATTCCACTGGGGTGGCTTGTTTTTTAGTTAGTCCTGCACTTTGTTATGGGTGGGTACAGCTGTCTCTGTGCAGCTATTAATATGATAAAACAGGGTTTCCATGAACAATTCTGCTTAGAAAACAGTACTCTCTTGATTGGGAGGGGGAGGCTTGGGATATTGCCAAGGTATCACTTAGTAGTAGAAAGTTTGCCTTACAATAATTACTAAAAGTTCCTGGACTGATGGAGGTTCTGGGCTTTATTTTTATTTTTATTTCAAAGGAAACACCTTTATGGTCCGACCTGACCAATGAGGGTAATACACTAGGGATGGTACAATTTTTTTCATGTTTGTGAGAACCAAGTCAAAAATGTCTGTGACCCTCATGGGTGTATGGACTAGCTGGTCCAGGGAATTTGTATTTACAAAATTCAGGAATCTCTGGGCATGCATATTAGGGATTGTGCATGATTTCCGGTCTAAAGTGGGATACTTAAAATCACCCATAAATATAGTATTGGGTTGAATAGGGAGTGTTGCTAGTATGTTTAAGTATGAGTTATGGGTTTCCTGGTTGATGGAGGGTAACCTATAGCTTTTAAGGATATGACATGGTACTTTTCCTTTGGTAATTTGGATGAGAAGCTCAAGCACATTATATTGACTGACCAGCCTTGAGGTGTGTAAATTTTTAATATAAATTGAGATGCCTCTACCTTTCATCCCTTCCTGTGCAGTAGGTAATCGAAATGTGTAGAAGACATTGTAGACCTACATTGCTGGGGTGCTCACCATGGCTTTAAACCAAGTCTCAGTAACTGCACAAATATCTACATTCTCTAGGGTGAGGAGAGCAAGCATATGGTGTAGTTTCTTGTTTAGACTCCTGGCATTGAGCAGTAACACTTTTAGATGTTTTTATGCTGGTTTTGTTATGCCAGAAGTTTTATCAGATTAGCAATGCCTACAAAAGGCACTATGGAGAGGACAAGGCTAATATATGGAAGCCTAAAGGAGACAGTTAGTGAGCAACATTTATCATAAACCTACATACTCTAATAGTCTCTTGCATTTCTCAAGTAGTCACCCAGAACATCAGAAAAGAGGTTTTGTAAAGGGGCAGTTTGTATGGCTTTCCAGATTGGTGGCTGAAGATATGACTTTTGAACATGAAGGGGGTAAGCTGGTACAGATGTTTCTCATTTATGGTTACCCTTATGAGTTAATACAGGATGCTTTTGGGAAGTGAAAAAAAAGACAGAGAGGAATTTTAGATCCTCTGCTTAGGAAGGAAAGTAGTATGGAAGGGGCGGGAATGCTTAGGAAAGCAGTTAATGAATACACCAGTTCTTTTGTTACAACTTACATGGTGGATGGTTATAGTATCTTAAAAATACTTAAAGACAATGAAAGAATATTTACTAGTTTTGAGAGTATACATTGTTTAACAGAACCCCCCCCCCATATAAAATAAGAAAGGGAAAAGTTTAAAACAGTATTTAGAGTCATCAGAGATGAATTTTTACAATTTACACAAAAGCAAAATGGTTGTTTTAAATGTGGTGTTTGCTCTCAGTGTAAGTATATTCACAAAGGAAGGGAGCTTATAGTTAATGGAATCTTCATGAGATGTAGGTTTCACTGTACATGTAATTTATTGGGGGGTTATACGTTGCTATATGTCAGTCATGTAAAGTGTTTTATGCAGGGAAAACTCAGAGGCATTTTAGGTAATGCATGTATGAACATAACTTAGATATTAAAAACAAGAAGAAAAATAATGCTTTATACATACACATTTCAGCCTCCTCTACACATAGTTTTAGTTTCTTTGGAATGGATATGGTCCATAACAATGTCCATGGGGGACCTTGGGAAGATTTAATTGAATTGGGTGAGCTAAGGTGGCAGATCAAACTTAACTCCTTTGCTCCACCAGGTCTTAATGAGAATTGTTCTATAGCTAGTGTGTTAAGATTAAGGTCGTATGTTATTTAAATTTATTTATGTAACTAATTATTAGTCTGTTTTTTTGTAAGTGTTTTAAATCTTTGTTTTATACCAAATGTTTTTTGATGAATATGTTGTATGTTTATTTTTTATAAAAAGAAGGAGTATAATGAAATGTAATTTTTAAGTTTTGGAATTAATGCATGATTTTCATTGGTTAGGATGGGACATGTGACATGAGAGAGGTTTTTAAATTTAATGGTATGTGTATGCTGACTGACTCTAAAGAAGTCTTTGTTATATTCAGGCAAAAGCATTTAATCTTTTGGTGGAATAATTTTTAGACTAACAACAGTGAAGCTGTTTTCTTTTCCAGTTTATTGTTTTGGTTCATAGGTTCATAGGTTCTTAGGTGTGTACTAGGCTAATAGCCCTGGAGCCTTTACAAGCCTAGCCCATAGGATTACCCTGGCATTGTGCCACCTGACCTTAGTTCCCAGTGTCTCTGTCAAGTAGAGCCACTAGAATAATCCCCGGGGTGAATTTTCTATTTCCCATCCACTCATCAAGATTTATCTTGTAGAGGGCCAGTGAGGCAGTCTGCTTGACATGTATGGGAAGTCTATTCCATAGCATGGGCAGTATCTGGGTTATAAACCTGTCCCTCCAGCTTGTTCTGTTGATTGTGGTAATGAGGTTGAGGTCTCAAGTGTGTAGTGTGGAGGGATTGGGATTTCTTTAGATGTAGCATTTCTAACAGAGCTGGATCAGACATGGCTTTGTAAGTCAAGCAGAAATTGTCTGTAAGTAGGCGATATGAGACAGAGAATAGTTGGAGTTTTTTGAGTCTGTCCATATAGGACAAGTGTTTAAGGCCTAAGATCCTCTTTGTGAGGTATTTTTGTGGCCTCTCCAGTTGTTGTAGGTGTCTAGTGAGGTACATGCCAAATGGGGCATTTTACTCAATGATTGGCCTAATGAGGGAAGAGTAGAGGGAGACAATGACCTCTTTCTTCCTGGATGCAAAATCCTTAGTAATGAGCTGTGCCACATAGAAGGACTTTCTGACCACAGTGTCAATCTGGTGGTCAAAAGAGAGGTTGCTGTCAACCTGTGTTCCCAGATCTCTTATGACACCTTCTGTGTTCAGTGGACTACCATTGATGTGGTAATTCATGGGAACTGGAGTTTTCCCAAAGGGGATGATGACACATTTTTTGGCATTGAACTTAAGGCCATGGTTCTGACACTAGTCACTGGTCTCAGTGAGGCCTTTCTGTAAGATGTCAGCATCACTTGGGAAGTTAATTATGACTCCCAACTTGCAATCATCTGCAAACTTTGTCAGCCACAGTCCCTTCATGCTGGCCTGAACTTCAGAGAAGTAGATACCAAATAGGAGAGGACCCAGGACCAAACTCTGTGGGACTCCACTCATGACTGGTAGACAGGCTGACTTGGAGTCAGCTACTTTCACATTGTGGGTTATATCTGTGAGCCATTTTGCAACCCACCTAGTGATATAGGGGTTGATGGCTAGCTTAGTGAGTTTTTCTATGATTCCTGAGTGGGAAATGGTATCAAAGGCCTTGGCCAGATCAAGGTAGGCTGTATGAACCACCTTGCCTTCATCCACAGCTCTGGTGACTGACTCAGAGAAGTCAACCATGTTGAGCAGGCATGATCTACCCTTCACAAAACCAAAATGTGTGGGATCCAGGATTTGGAGTTTCCCTATATCGTTATTAGGTCCATGATGATGCTTTCCATAGCTTTGCATATCAGACTTGTCAGGCTATTGGGGCAATATTTCCCAGGGTCTGTAGTCGCTCCTCCTTTGTGGAGAGGGATGACTGTAGCAGTGTGCCATTTGGTGGGGACAAAGCCTGAGGTGAGGCTATAATTGAATAGGGCACACAGGTAAGATGCCAGTTCACTCTCTAGTTCATGTAGAACACAGCCAGGAATATTGTCAGGTCCCATAGAAGCTGTATTCCTGGCCTTGGACAGTGCTGTTTTAACTTGTGCAGCAGTAATACTGGGTGCCTGGCAATCTACTGGTATTGTGATTGGTCCTTTAGCAAGGGAGAGAGGGGTAAAGTTGGCATTGAATCTGTCGGCCAGTATATTGGCAATATCTGTTGGCTCAGTATAGGAGGTACCATTGTGCAAAAGCTCTGAGCAAATCTGGGTATTGCTGTGGAGATTCTTTACATAACTATAGAAGGCCTTGTGGTTGCATTTACTACCTGCTGCAATTCTGTTTTCATAGCTAGCTTTAGAGGATTTGATGAGAGATCTCATCTTTTTGTTGAGGCTGATAAGGGAGTTTTTCCTAGTCTGGGACTTCACCTTATTTCTTATCAGTTTCCTCCTTCAGTTGTAGAGTTTGTTTATGGCAGGGGACCACCAGATTGGCTTCCTTTTTTGGGGGGAGAGCATCTTGGTTCTGTTGGGTATGGCGAGATCCATGCATTTGTGTACATGTTTGTACAGGGCATTAGTGTATGATTCTTTGGTCATGCAGCTGTTCTCCAATTGCATGGGTGTGATGAAGTTAGCCACCTCTGTTTTTAGGAGCCCAAACTTAGCTTTGGAGAAGTTTTTCATGGTGATTACCTTTGCGGGTGGGGGGATGGGATGGATGTGGATTTCCAAGGTGATTAGTTTGTGGTCAGATCTAACCAGGGAGGAGTTGACTATTGGTACAGAGCAATTGTCACCCATGTTAGTAATGATCAGGTCAAGGATGTTGCTACCTCTACTGGGGGTAAGAATGAGCTGGTCCAGGACATTGTAATTAATGAATTCCAGGAAACGTTGGGCAAGTGTACTGGTACATGAGTAGTTTTCCCAGTTAATGGTGGTGTAGTTGAAGTCACCCAGTATGAGAGTGTTAGGTTGGACCCTAATATTCTCTAGGGTGCTTAGGAATGTGGAGTGTGAGTCTTGGGTCATGGTTTGAGACCTATAGCAGGCTACGACCTGAATCGCTGTCTTACCCAATGTTAGCTGCACCTGAAGTATCTCTGATGTGTCATGTTGGGCTACCAGTCTGGAGGTGTGTGCATCCTTTATGAATATGGAAACACCACCACCTTTGGAGCTTCGGTCCAAGTTCTGGGGGCGGAAGGTATGGGATGCTTTATAACCTGGTAGTGCAGGCATGCTGTCTGCTGCCTTGAACCAGGTCTCTGTTACAGCACAAATGTCAATGTTCTCCATTTTAAGGAGTGCTTCGAGCAAGTGCATTTCGAGATTTAGACTTCTAGCACTGAGCATCATGACCCTCAGATTGAATTTGTTTGTAGCTGTTAGGGTGGTAATTTGGTCTTTGGAACACCACCTAAAAAAGGCACTATAGGGGTGGCAAGGGCCTTGGCCCGTATCCTGAAGCCTAGGGGTGACAGATGCAGGCCATGTCTGGCAAAGCACTGAGCTCTGTCAATCATGTCATCCCAGGCAGACAGATACTGGAGCCCCTTAGAATGACACCAGAAACTTAGCCAATTGTTGAAATCAGTCATTTTCTGCTTGTACTGTGGTATCATTCTGGTTGATGGTAGGAGACTGCTCAGGGCTAGGGTCATACCCACCTGGGCTACATAATCCGAGAGCTTCTCCATGTCTCTTTTCATGTAATCCAGGAAGGTATGTCACAGATCATTCACACCCACATGTACAATGACAGAGTCATATTTGTACCTGTTGTTGAGGGACCTGAGTGCATGCATTATGTGGTGGATCCTGGCACCTGACAGGCAGTTGACTGTTTCTTTCTCCTTATTCAACCTAGTGAGTGGGACATCAGTGTGCTTCACTATCGAGTCACCTGTGACTAGTGTGTTGGGCATGCTGTTTTGCCTTAGGGGCTTCAGTCGAGTGGCACACTGTTTTGGAGAATTATGTATCTCATGATTAGTGTTGTGTTGTGGTGGTCAAGTGCATTTCTGCCTTGGAGGTATTTTGGTTCTTTGTTTGTGTTAACAGTGATAATTTATTTATTTTATTTATTTGCAGTTTGTTTGCCAGGATGGTCCATTTGGCCATGAGGATCCCATTTTCAATAGAGTCCTGGGGAGAAAAGCTCCAAAACAGTACAGCATTACAGATTACAACATTATAAAATACAAAATTATAAAATTACAAAATTAAGAAAACTTACAAAATTATTACATGAGAGTTAGAAAAATGCATGGTAATAACAGTTACAGAAAATTGGCAACTGATAAACATTTAAAAATAAAATAATTGCATTTGTATATAAAATGCACCCCACTGCTGTGCATATTGCAGTAAACCCAAAGCTAGTTAGAAGTGGTCAGTACAATAGCAATGTAAAGCTATAAAATGCTGAACAGAGCAGCCCAGCGAAATAGATTAGCAGGTTCTGTTTTGTAGCAGTATTTACAAGCTACACTTAATCCACAGCCTGTCAAAAATATGTAAATTAAGCCTGGAATAAGCAGAATGCCCAGAAAAGTAGGCAGTTTCCTACTCCGACTAGAGAAAAAAAAAAGTGTTTAAAATGAACACAACTCTGGTACTTTAAGCAGTATTAACAGATTAACAGTAAATACAATTTAAAAGCAGACATACGGAATTGGATTAAATAAGAATACACTTCCCTGGTGCTCTTGCGAATAGTAACAATCCTCGATCTGTGTAGAAGGGGACAATCAAGTACCAGAGTGTAGCAAAAAAATGGAGCACACAGCAGCCCAGCTAAACAGAGCAAATATAATGCAGCTCAGCTTAAAAGCTATAATTAAAAGACACAACCAATCAGAAATTAATGTAAATTAATAATAAACTACCACAAAAAGAAAAAAAGCAAAATTAAATACAACAAAACAAACGACCAGTGAAAAAATACTTTAATGATCTTAGCGCCTTGGCTAACAAACCTTCAAGAGATGAAAACATCACTCTAAAACACATTGTATAAAGCCCCCATTAACCAAAACAATTAAACCCTGAATTAATATACCAACAGAAAGCTGCATTTGATTCAAAGCACCACCTTCCAATTACACTCAGGATTCAAGCTTGTAGTTGACAAAGTGTCAAACTTTAAAATATATACCCCCGGATTCACTAATCCTGCGTGTAAGACTAGATTAGTCTTACACGGAAACACCAGTCTAAGAGTAAGATGGCAGCGCACCATGCATATTAATGAGAGCGCACTGCCTCAACTTTAAGGCTAACACGGAGCATGACAAGTGCAGTGGGCGTGTCAGACTACGGAGCAGTCCAGAAATCCACGCCCCTGCAAGTCTCTCAATCGGGAAATGTCAACTTACATGAGCGAGTCCGTTCAAATGTGCACATACCCAACACTACACTCCCCCACATTCTAAACCCCTGTACAATTATAAAATGTAAAACTTTTTTTTTTTTATTATTCCCAATATAGCTGTCCATATTTGCGTGGGTTTGCCCATTGCTTAGCTACAGTTAGCAGTTTAGACATCGAAGAGGATAATAAGAAACTTATATGCAAATTAAACAAAATAGCGATAGCGTAGTGGTAGAGCCTTCACACAAAGAGGAGACATTCCCATTTCTTGTCCCACCACTCTCCTTTCTATTTTCTGTTGGAAATATGTATATAAAAATAATTCCTGACATTTATCATTTAAATTTTAGTAAAAAGCATTGAAATGGCCTATGTAGTAGTGAACAAATTTTATATATATATATATATATATATATATATATATATATATATATATATATATAAAAGAAGGTGAAATGGTTATGCATACTGATGGATGCATAAGTAACATATCTTAAGCAATGTGAAGCACTGCTAAGCAAAGTTTACCAGTATTAAGCATATTTAAATGTAATTGCTCGTAGCTGAGCACTGTGTTAACTAGCGCAATGGCTTTGCGCGTAGCTGTGCATCGCGCAAACGAGCGCAAACAGAACATGTTTGCGCGTAGCTGCACAACGCGCTAAAAAGCGAAACATTGGGCAACATCGGGCAATGTAGCGCACCGTAGAGCAACGTAACACAACGTAGAGCAACATAGAGCAACGTCGGTCAAAGTCAAACTCGGTAAAACACAGCCACACTTCCTAGCCAATCTGGCCAGTAGTAAAATAAAAAGCAATGACAGGCCTCAAACCCATGATACTGTGCACCATAATCACAGTACTGAACCACTAAGCCATGACAGCTTTTCATAAACATGCATTTCAACACACACATACATATCAATGGAAGTTTACCCATTGCTAAGCAGGTGTTCCTTCAGCTTAGTTTTTTCAAAACTGGCCAATCACAAATAAGTGCGGGAAATGATACATATTTAAGCTCCATAGGTGGGAATACTTGCCATAACTGGTTGTAGCTCCCATCTGCAGGCAGAAATGTCCGGTGCTAGAGAGGGCTCTCATTTTCGAGCGCAACCTTGGGGCATTGAGGAGTCAAAAGTAATGGTTTGGCTCCTTGTCCATAATCATGAGGATAGACTCCTGTGGGGCCAGTACCAGGGCACCCAATACACAGTGAAATCCTGGGACCATCTAGCTCATGAACTCACGAGTGCCACAGGTGTCCCTCGGACTGGTGAGCAGGTCAGACACCACCACGCAGACTTGAAGAGACGCAAGGCGGATCAACTGGACCAGTGGATCCAGGAGGCCCGTGAGATGGAGAATGCCCCACTACTGAGTAAGTAGCCATGGAATTAAGTATGTAAGAATTGCTATTCTAGTGTATACTATGGATAGGAATGTCTCAATATCACTTCATTTTCTTCACAGCTGCAGGTGTCCGTGCTGCAAATCAGCAAGCCTATGCAGATAGGCTGCTAAGGCTGCACCACCAGGCAGGTTAGTAATTATTCTGCTTGTACTGTTATGTAAAATAGAGGAGAGAGCCTGAAAAAAGTGTTTTAACACAATAAATAAAGGTATAATAATTCTCTAATAATTATTCTGCATGTACTGTTATATAAAATAAATGAGAGCGCCTCTAGAAAAGTGTTTTAAGTCTTTAATAAAGGTATGATTCCTGGAGTGTGTCTGTGTCATTTTCTTTGATATGTTGTTGTACTCTTGCATTATAGAAATAGTACTGTTGTATTAAGCGCTGTTAACACACAGTTGGGTAGGCCCATGTAAAGTGGATGAAGGGAGTGCCAGTAGCTTTTAAGCATATTTACAGTCCTCAACTCTTGGTTCATGCCCAGTATGTACAGGTTAATCTGGCATATGAGTAGCTTGGTATTGTGTTCCACAGAAATGTTATTGTGCTGGCAGAAATGTAGGGAGCTGTTAACATATAACTGATAATTTCACCTAAACATATCTAGATAAGTATAGGAAAGTAAAGCTGTCAGTGTACTATCTCAGCAGTAGTGTGTCTGAGCAACTCACAAAATATGTAGCAGTAACATCTGCATCCCGGACAGTTTCTATGTCAGATACAGCCCATGTATATAAAGATCTAGAAAAACCCATTTCACAATTTAAGGACAATTGGGTAGTGTAATAATACATGTAGGGGACATATAACTGCAGTTAATAGGAATGTAGTGTAAACTAGAAGGATATATCAGTTGTTAATGGAGCTATCATTTTTCACCCTACTATATGTGCATAAAAAATGCAATGGATATGTCTAATCTCAAAACATTTGTTGGGACATATGTCTTATTGGTTTATAAATATCTGCATTTATTTCAATGCATGTGCCCTGTTCAAATACCACAATATTGGTGGCCTGTTGCCATCAATTAAACTTGCATGCTGTTGTAATGTCCACTGTTGCTCTATATATGCATGTGTCGTGCTTGCTGTTCAACTGTTGGAACTCTGGTGTGTTGGGTTAATGGGAATACTTCTGCATGATGTTACAACTAATTGGGAATGCTGTTAACTGTTACTATCCCATATTTTCATTAAATCCTCCTAAACATAGAACGTATGGGAAGGCCAGTCCCAGCGGACCCACCTGTCCCACCTCAGCTGGCGATGGCACCTGGCACCAGCAGATCTGGTGCCCAGCCTAGGACATCCTCCTCCATTGGCCATGTACCACTTTTGAGTGTAAGTGCTGCAGGGGATGGGGCTCGGCCCCCCCCCCCGTACAAGCATGGGTGGAGGAGGGACACCTATCACCCTCCAAATGTGTCCAGGCTGTGGTGCATAGGGAAATTGAGCATTCTGTCGCTGATCCCCTACGCCAGCTTGAGGCATGAGTGGTGCAACTCATGGGTGAGCCTGCCCCTCCTACGCAGCCCCTAGCACAGCCACCATCTGGGCTGTGAAGGTGCAGTGGTGACTGCCCATGGGTGGGGATCTCAGTTCCACGGTTGCCATCTGTGGGCTCATGGGCTTGCGATTTCCAAACATCCTTCCCCGTCAATGGTGTTCACCAACCATATATGTCATATTCCGCCTCTGTATGTGTCTTGTTTGTCTTGTCTGTTTACCTCCCCAACCTACCTCCCCAAATATACCTACTTCCTCTACCCCACATTCCACTCTCACCTGAAAAAAAAAGGGCAATCTGCTCCCAAAAAAAAATTATGCCCCATACATAGCTGCCCATTGTGCACACATGTCCGCTGGACATATAAACTGATATTTAATTGGCAGTACAACATACTTTGTTGTCCTCACCCTTCTCACAGGGGTTGAAGGTTTCATATTTCCCTCCAAATTTATTACATATGCACAGCTGTTGCTGTGAAAGAAATGGGCAGCTATGGACCTTCCCTACACCTGTCCTGCACATCCCGAGCTGTTTTCCCTACAGTCTTTCCCTCTTTGTGCCCCTTTTTCACCACTTTCTTATCTGCCCATTTTATTTTCCTTCAAAGAAATGAGCAGGGGGGTTAGCGAGAGTAAGGACTATTAAGCAGTAGTTAGCGGGTTTGCGCGAGTATGAGCCTGTGTATGCTTGCGTGTGCTTAGCTAAGCATTACGCAAACCCACTTACAACTGCTTAAAAGTGCCTTAGTCACTCTGTATGTCAGGGCCCTTGTTCTGCTCGGCAGCAAAATTAAACACCTCTGTCAGTCTCAAACCCCGGACCTTGTACACACTAGACTGCATGAAGTACCACTAAGCCATGGTAGACATACAACAAGTCAGTGCTGAAATAAATATATCATGCATCAGAATGAGTGAATGTAAAGGAAAAATAGGAATGCCATAACACAAATCTTGTTCTGTGGATCTTTACCAGCAGTTGTTGTGGAATTGCATTACATGACTGTGATAAGAGAACCAGCCATTCTAGCAGGAAATAATGTTACAGCAGCACTTTACAACCCCCACACAGTATCATGCCAGGACAAACACTGGCATATCTGATTAGGGCAGAGGCCATACTTCCCAACTGTGACTAGTTTTCAGGGATGTTCCTGATTTTGAAACAAAATTTAGCTGTGTCCCTCTGAGTCCCTCTGAAAAGTACTGACGTTAGGCAGAATGGTGGGGGATTACACTTAATGAATAATGACAATAAGTAAGAGTTAGAAACGGCTTGTACTTCAGAAAAGGTGTATTAATCCATATGCTCTGGTTCTCTCAAAGTCTCAACTTAATGTCTCAAATATTTTAAAGGTGTACCTCACTTTTACCTACTTTTCCCTGAGTCTGTTCAAATATGTACCTGAGTGTTTGAGAGGCCTGGCAGAGGCAGAAACACACAGGCATATCAGCTTTTCTGCTGTTACACACTGTGCAAATAGCTTTGGAAGGAGTTCCAGAAGAATACCCTTATGTAGGAGTACAACACTGAAATACCAAAGGATGTAGCCATGTACTGGTAGCAACCAACTGTGACAATACCATTGTTCCAGTTCTGAAAAGACTGGTGTGGTGCACAGACAAAGAATAACAGGCTAACCTCCGGCTACCATCTGGATAGGTCCACAGTTGGGAGCTATGCAGACAGACTATTTGCCTTGATAAACTAACAGGTACACAGCAACCCTTTAAGTTCAGCAAGATAAAATTCACACAATAATACATAATGGTCTCTGTACTTCTGCACCCCTACCCAAATGTACAATATACCTGTGTGTTCAGGGTCTACCAAGGATGTAGATAGGCATACTCAGTACTGAAATGTGTCCAGTTTTCTTGAGCAGCCTGTGCTAATGTCAACACTAAAAAAGCACAAACTGTTCAGAAGTGAGTAAATTAATATTCACAGTATAGCAGTTCACAAACAGTTCATGTGCCAAAAGAATACATCTCAATAATTACTTTTGTATGGCAGTTAATTGTATAATTAGAAAAGAAAGTACATACTCCTATGTATCTTGTGTTAGCATTTGGAAGGGTGAGTACAATTCTACACTGACAAGTGTGTACTGGAAGCAGCAACATTCAGGTCTGAGTACAACATTCAAATCACTGGCTACACCCCTGGCTTCAGATATAAGAACTATACCAACCTTCTGACTTAAACAATGATGTCCACAGCAAATAAGCATGATCCCCATTTTGGAAAGCTGAAAGGGCTATGCCTACCTGAGTTAGCATTTTATAGCATTGGGTTGCTATGGCAGTGATTACTACAATTACCACACAGCAGGCTGCATGCAATTAGCAAATGGTGGCCACCAACTGGTGCAGAGGCCATCACATGCACATATGCAAATACCTATAAAAGCAGGCTGTAACTGCTGCCCACAAACTCAATCACTCTATTGCAGAGAATGAGAGAGAGAGAGACAGAGAGAGAGAGAGAGAGAGACAGTGAAAAGCAAAAGGAAAATGGAAAATAAATAATACCAAGTCATACAAAGGAAAGGTATGTAACGGATATGTATTTACTAGCATGTAGTAGATATTTTTGAAGAGTACTCTACATAATGTGAACCATTCATATGTGGCAGTAGTACGTATCTATGCACAGATGTCCTGCTTAACTACTGCCATGGACAATTCAGTGTGTAGTTGTGTGCAGTGGGACATAACTGTGAAATATGTAGCTCAATATTAAATGTCAAACATCTGATCCATGTTATCTGTGTTCTGTACAGTAGCATGGCAATGGCTGTTTGGGGGATTAGTGCAAACATTTATATAAACATGGCTGTGACAGAGTAACACATGCATGATAGTCATATTAAAGTTTAGCTTAGCATTGGCTGTACCAGGCTAGTATGCTAATCTAGCATTTATAGCTATATATACCCCCTCTAATGTTACTGTGTGTTCACATGTGACACCTTTTCATGTTGCAGCAAGGCCCAACAGCTCAGCTGTGAGGTCCAGGGACTTACAACAGTGTGGACCTTGTGTGTGTATGGCACACACATATGGAGAGATATATATGTGTCATATATATTAACATCTGTATATGTGCATAAAGCAAGGGACATATTGCAACTGTTTGTGAAGGGTGGACATATATATGTTGGTGAAGGTTGTTATGTGCATATCTGTATGTAGGTTTTAGTGTGTGACAAACAAGACAGCATACAGTGCTGATATATGACATGTGGTGGTTAAACACTGTGTGTGTTTTGTTCAGTTTGCAATGTTGCAGCCTGTGAGGCCTGCTAAAGCTACCAGGGCTGAGAACACTTTCAATGTATTTCTCACAAGACTGTGCGATATTATTACATTACTGTATACCTCACATCCTTTGTATAATTGATATTCCTACCATGAAAGGTGGACTGTATATGTGCCTATATGTATAAGTATATGTACACCAATGGATGTGTATATGTATGTATGTATGTATATATATATATATATATATATATATATATATATATATATATATATGCGCGCGTGTGTGTATAGAGAGAGTGAGTCATATATAGTCATACACACCCACATCTACTTGTTGCAATAGATTCTATGTAAAGTTGACTGAGTGTGATGGTCAATGTGTTGGTGAATGTGTCAAAGATGTATATTTGTGGGATAGCTTAGTGGGAAACTGTTTCTGTCATGGTATTATGTGTCCTTGCGTTGATCCCAGCCAAAGCTGTGTATGCTGTTGCTAGGTAGATAAAGCACTATGGCATACAGTCTGATGTAGTCTCTTGGTGTTAACTGGGGTGTGTCATTGGAAGGTAAAGACCTACATGTATGCTTATTGATTGGTACTGATGTTGAATCCAAATCCTGTATGAACTGTCGTACTACTTGAAGCTGTAGGCCTAAACAGCAAAATATGGTGTATGTCCACATTGCTTGGAACCACTGTTTTGTGTGGTCCCTGTAGTCCTCACAGATTACATTCATCAGGCTTAAGGTTTTGTAAGCACTGACACACAGTACTGTATGGTACACACATAAAGCTTATCTGGGTTGCCATACCTTTGTGTCTTGTAATTATGTCCGATGTGTGTGTGGGTATGCCTGTAACATGTCCTCTGTCATATGTGTGTTACAAGATATAACTGCGTATCTACCAACATTTATAGTTTACTACAGCAGTATGCCACCTATATTCACAATTGTGCACATATTTTGGCCACGGGTTTGCCATCAACAAGTTGTGTGGTATAATGGTAATACTGTAACTGGACTTTACAAACATTGCGATGGATGACATATTTCTTTATGCATTCGCTTGATCTATACCTTCTGTGGCTAGGTGGTGCATTGTGTCGCATACAGTGTGCCATGTACTGTTGTATAGTCTTATATAGTGATTTTATTTTGCTGCTGTGCAGAACATGGTTTATTATATAGAGTGTGCCAGGCACTTTCAAGCAGTTGTGGGGTGAGCACTGATAATGGTATTGAAAGTGTTTAATCTCAGTCAGCTAATAGGTTGCTATATATGGCAGTTCAGTGATATCTGTACTGTATAATGTTAAGTGTGCCATATGACTTGCTCTGACATATTTTTTCTTTGTCTTCCAGGGATCATGGCCCACCATCATAATCCTAGCTACAGTAGTGTTGAGGATGACATTATTACCAGCTGTCTGATTCAGCACTACAGCCTACTATTCTCGAGAACCCCCCAAGACCAGCATGAGCATACTGCACTGTGGCAGGATGTTGTCTTGAGGGTAAATGACATAGGCATGCATAACCGGACATATGAGCAGGTATGCCATCATTGCAGTGATTTACTTAGACATGTCCGGCAGCATGCTTCTGATGTCCGTAGACAACAGCTTGCAACAGGTGGTGGGGTTAACATCCATCCCCCCCTCACCAGAGTGGAGTAGCTGCTCCTGAGCCTGATGGCACCTGCCCAACAACAACAACAGCAGACATTTACCTTGATGGAGGTTGGAGCCACCCAGCAAGAACACATGGAGCGTGCAGGTAACATGGCATATCTGTAGACTACTGTTACCTCTATTGGTAGATCATGCATATGTGAGATGTGTACTGTGTAGTTAGAAGATGTGGAACCTGCTGTTGTGCAATGCTGATCATTTGGAACATAATCTGTAGGCCTGTGAATGTAAACTGTTGTACTACTGTAAGACTGCAAACCCACAGGAGCAATGCCACAGTTGTTGCCACTGACAAACTGTCTTATATCCATGTAGGTCCCTCTGGTGTGACAGCAAGGCAGTGGACACATGCTGGTGAGTGTGCTCTACATTTATTATTGCAAATAAAAAGTGCATGTCATAGTTAAGGTGTAGGCCATGTACACAAGTAACACACCTACGCATAATGCATGCTATGCATGTTTGCTGTGAGACTACGTACATCTCAGTAATGTAATTAGCTGCCTCAAACACATGCAATACACAGACCATCTCAAACAAATGTGGCTACATTGTAGTGACCATTGGATAGGCAGAGTCGATACGCATGCACACAACATATACGACTATGTCATACACAGAACATGTTAACATGCTACAAATGAAGTATTCACAAACCCTCTGTAAAGTTACACTCCAGTATCCCAAATGTCATCCACACAGCACACATAATATACCTGAGGGGTAAATTGGCCTCCTTACAAACCCATGTAACAACTGGCTGTGAAACTGTGAATGTAGCCATGGTAGTGCAGTACTGGTACAGCATGATAGGTGCTGGTTTGGGACACATTTGTAGCCTTGAGTGACCACATGATGCTTCATGATGATGGCTTATGGTACTACACCCCATCCAGTTATTGTAACCACAGTACTACACATAGCTTTCATTGCTATACACCTCAATGTTGTGTGTGTGCAAACATATGCACCTATAAACAATATGCATACCAATCACCATTTGCACAACTGACACATATATGTCTTGTAATGCTATTGAGTTGCTAGGTCATATGACACACATTGGGTATAGGTGATGTTTAAATATGCAGTTGTGTTTTAACATGCCATGTCATGGATGGCACTGGCATATCCACAATATGATCTACACTCACCATAACTACTGTATATTGGCTATGTGGACCAATGCTATTCCATCAGTTATACATGCACCACTGATCTTGTGTGTATACACATCATGCATGAGCTAAAACTGTGTCCACAATTATTTGCTAAAGACACAGAGGCTCTAATCAGAATTGGATATCTATGTGACACACAGATACACATCCAGCCATGGTATGTATACCTGTGAGTGATGGTGCACAGTACATTAAAGAGTTTTTAATACTTGCACAGCAATGTTGTGTCCATGTATACATTGCGGTCCAGGGGGTGGCCAATCACCGAACAACAAAACACATGCATCAAAGCCATGTATACCGTTAGTAACAAGGACTGTCTACACTCGCACTGCATGCTGTTGAGCAACACATGTCCTGCATGCTGACATGTGTGATATGACTGTTTGGCTTGTGATACTATACCCCACTATCAACTACTATTGAGTATGTTCTGAGATTGCTGGTGGTGGTGTGTGTGTGTGTGTGTGTGTGTGTGTGTGTGTGTGTGTGTGTGTGTGTGTGTGTGTGTGTGTGTGTGTGTCTGCTTTAGTGAGTGTTTGTGTGCATGTGTGCATGTGTTCATGTGTGCATGTGTGCATGTGTGTATGTGTGCATGTGTTCATGTGTGCATGTGTGCATGTGTTCATGTGTGCATGTGTGCATGTGTTCATGTGTTCATTTGTTCATGTGTTCTGACATCATGTACAGGTCTTAAAGTGTGTTTCCTGTTTTACTCTCACAGGTGCTGACATTGGGCTAGTTCAGTGCAGCAACCTGATGTCACTGACACAAATAGTGATAATGAGGATAAGTGTGTTGAGGCACAGGCATGTTTGTCAGGGTCTGTTGTTGGGCCACCAGTTGACAGTACAAGTCTCCACCCTATCCATGCACACAGTCATACTGCCTGTACATCCATCATCACCAATGCCCTTAGCAGAGGGAGAGCGTACAGCCGGCAATGGTCAGGACAGTGTGGTATCTATGGCACATGCATCAGGACACAGCAGCCATAGCCAGATGTCTGGAATGGTACTACATAGGCAGATGTCCAGGGGTTCTCGTCAGAGCACTGCTGGTCATCATGCCCCTGGCAGACGTGCCACAACTCTTACAACCACACCATGTTCCTGGCTGTCATGGAGGCACAGGCACGTATGGAGCGGTACACCAGACAGGGACTAAGGGCACAGAGGGCTCATAACACCTCTTTAAATGAGAGTACACGTGACCTAGCAGGTGCCATCCATAATTACACTGAGGTCATTGATAGACATTGGGGTAAGACATTAGATGTCCTCCACAATGTCATGTCCATGTGTCAGGACAATGTGGGACAGTTGAGATGTCGACGTGGATGTATGCCAGCAACATCATCAGCTGGCAGTCGCCATAGACGTCCATCAAGTCATAGCCGCTCCCATAGTGCCAGTACCAGCCCCAGCAATGTTGGGGGTGGGCTGTTCATAGACCGTCCTAGAAGACCACGTGCACGTGGCTCTGGCCAGTCCCAGCAGGGACCTGGATCCAGTGTACATATGTCAACCTCTGAGGATAGTACCCAGTCTGGATTAGTACCTGATACTGTCTGTAGCACCCCTGCCAGGCACAGGTCCTGTATCTGTGGCCAGAGATGGTGATCTATAAAGCCTGCCAGGTACAGTCTGTAGCTGTCCCACAAATCCCCATATATGGCAGCCACATGGCAGAACTGTGTGCATGCAGACACACACACACATAAACCAGACACCTAGGGCAAACACATACCCGCACACATTACATCCACATTGGACCATAACAGTCCTCTTGGCCCTCACACACACACTCACACACACATGTCGATTGTATGGCTCAATGTAGGCCTCTGGCAAACCAACAACACACCCTGTGCATATGATGAAACCTGTGCCACCTCCTGTCACCTGTAACATTGATGCAGGAACAGGCTAACATGGTGCTGATGCACAGGGTAACTTTATAACAGAATAGCAATGTTAGCATGTTGTCAGCAGTAAAGTGTAATGATATCCTTGAAGGTGTAGCTGAGCAGGCATGATGCATTAAAGCTATAATTATCAATGTAGTATTCTTTACACCAGTGTTTATTCCAATTGTGTATTGTCTGTCCATGTGCCACTTGGCTGATGTACGTAGTTTTGTCAGCATATGTTAGAGAGTGGACAGTAAGTGTGGGATGTGTGCAGCACAGATTTGCAGGTGTACATTTGTGAACATGGTTGAGGTGCACTGTCTGCATGTTCGTGCATATTGGACACATGGGCAGGGTGACATGCCCTGTATTAGACAGTGTTAACACTCCATAGTTTCTATTGGTGGCCAGTATGCATTGTACTACACACATTTTGGAACTTGAGTACACGTGTGTGTATGATATGGTTTGACACTGTGCTGTGGGTGATACTGTTACTATCTGTCATTGGTTTGTATTCTGATAGTATACATAACCTCAACAGCCTGACCATAAACAATTGTTAGATGATGTCTTGACAACTGACACACAGATGTAGGACACACAGTAACATTTGCAGCCTGCAAGTACTATTCTATGCCAGTAACCAGTGGTATTCACCTGCACTCAGTCCTGGGACCACTCCTGTTTGGCATATAGCTTTCTTAGGTACAAGCAAACACAGTAGGGATATGTCTGGCCACGTTTGGCAATGCATACTGTGGGCTATAATGCATTCTCCAGATGACACACACATTCTCCAAAAGGGTATCATACAGACAGATACCTGGTGTCAACCCCATGCTGTAAAGCTATAAGCCAAATAAAGCATAGTCATCCACTTTTACAAAACATAGTATTCCCAGAGTACCACATAGGTAGTAGCCCCCAAAATGTTGAACAGGAACTGATGTATACATAGAGCGATGTGTTACATCATCTCTCCTTTGATAATCACATTTCCAAAGGGTTTTGGAAATCCCTCTGTGGATCAAATAAGCAATAAGGGGTCTGCATGCATATCCACAAAGGTTGTTGCACACCTATAATAAATAGCCATCTTTGACAGACTTTGCTGCTTTTGAACAAGTTTTAAATATACCTCAGGCATAAACCCTCACTCACACTATTCGATAGAAACCGTAATGAGTGTATGTGAAACTGATGACGTAGGCCAGGGATCACTGCAGTGACTAGGTTTGTCACAATCATACAGATGTGACCTAAGGTCTGGAAAGTGGCAGCACACTCTGGCAAAGATAACAGATGTGTTCATGGAGAAAGCAGGGTTCCCACCAATGAAATAATTGAGGTCACATGTATGTATATGTATTTGCCACACAGCTACCTAATGTGTAATGCACATACTGTTGTCATTGTGATACATCATACAGTAGTAAAAGCAAAACCCACATCACACTGACCAACAGTGTCACACCCATGGAGCACACGCACACACAGTCACCAAGTGCAGAATTCAAACCCCTACCTAACTACTTTATGATACTAGAAGAATACACATTAAAATGACATGCTATACACATTACTAGCAGTTTGCCACTTCACAGGTATATTTGTAGGATGGTGACATCATCAGACTTGACAGAGATGAGTATACCACTTTTAAGGTGTTTCAGTAGTCTTCAAAAAGGTTGCTTCTCTCTGAGGAGACGCACGCACACTCTCTCATACAGTTGGCAAGTGCAGGATTCAAACCCCTACCTCATTACTTTATGACAGTAGATCAGTACGCATTAACACAATGCACCATACACATTACTGGGTGTTCTTTTTTCTACAGGTATATTTGTAGGATGGTGCCATCATCAGACTTGACAAAGATAAGTATACCACTTTTAAGGTGTTTTAGTAGTCTCCAAAAAGGTTGCTCATATTCACTGTCATACAGTTGGCAAGTGCAGGATTCAAACCCCTACCTAACTACTTTATGGTACTACAGCAGTAGTACGCATTTACACAAAGCACTATATACATTACTGGGAGCTCACCTTTCCACAGGTATATTTGTAGGATGGTGACATCATCAGACTAGACAAAGTGGGTTACATTAGGTGACATTAGGTGGGCTACATAGAAGGAATTTTGAAACACTTTGGCAATGTGATCATCAAATGAGAGTTTACTATCTACCTGGGTCCCCAAGGCCATAATTACATTCTCCGTACATACTGGATTACCATCTAAGTGGTAATTTGTGTGCACTTTGTTTTATCCAAAGGGGAAGACTATGCATTTTTTGGCATTCTGCTTGAGGGCATTGTTTCGACACCAGGTATCTGTCTCTGTAAGACCCTTCTGGAGGATGTCTGTGTCAGCCGTAAAGTCAATTATGGACCACAGTTAGCCATCATCTGCAAACTTGTTCAGCCATACTCCTCCCATGCTTGCCTGTACCTCTGAGCAGTATCTACTGGACAGGTGGGGTCCCAGGACCAAGACCTGTGGGATGCCATTTGTGACTGGTTTAGAGTCGGACATGGCACCCGCAACTCTGAACATGTGTGTTTGATCTGTGAGCCAGTTGGCCACCCATCCTGTGACATAGCTGTTAATGTTCAAGCTGGTAAGCTTGTCCATGATGCCAAAGTGGGGAATGGTGTCAAAGGCCTTAGTGAGGTCCAGGTGGGAAATGTGGACTGCTTTCACCTCCATCTGTGTCCTTGGTAACTAATTCAAAGAAGTCAACTAGGTTTAGGAGTCAGGATCTGCCTTTAACAAAGCCAAGTTGGGTAGAGTCCAGTGTCTGGAGGTTTCTAATGTCTCTGTTTATAGGTTCCATGATAATTTGCTCCATAGCTTTGCAGACCAGGCTGAGTAGGCCTATAGGGCAATAGCTTCCAGGTTCTGTTGTGGCACCACCTTTGTGGAGCTGGATGACTGTTGCTGTATGACATTCTTTGGGTACATAGCCTGTGGTAAGGTTGAGTTTGGACAGTGAATGTAAGTGAGGGTGTAGTTCCTTTTGGGGCTGGTGTAAGACACAGCCTGGGACACCATCCAGTCCCATTGATGCTGTGTTGTTAGCTTTGGAGAGGGCTGTTTTTACCTGCATGGCCATGAAGTCTGGGGCTCTGCATTCTTCTGGGATGGACACAGGCCCTTTTGGGGGTGATGAGGGGGAGTTTGCACTGAACTTGTCCACCAGGATGTGGGCAATGTCAGTTGGTTCAGTGTATTTTTTGCCATTTTGCAGTAGCTGACAGCATATTTGAGAGTTGCCACCTAAATGTTTCGTATAGCTAACGAAGGCTTTGTGGTTGTTATTCTTACATTCCTTGTCAATTTGTCTTTAGAAACTGGCCTTGGATTATTTTGTGAGCGATCATTGTTTCTTCCTAATAATGATCAGTGATGCCTTTCCTTTTGTGAAGTTTGCTCTATCATGTATTTGTTTCCTCCTTCTCTTGTCTAGCTTATTTATGGGCAACAACCACCAGATTGGTTTCTTATTTTTGGAGGAGTGCGTCTTGGTTTCATTTGGGATGTCTTGATCCATGCATCCCTGTAGATGCTCATAGAATGCACTTGTAAATGATTCTGCAGATTGTATAGCATTATCCTATAGCAAGGGGGCTTTGGAACTTTCCACTTTGGTCTTGAGAAGTGTGCAGTTTGCTTTTGAAAATTTCTTCACAGTGGTTTCCTTGACTGAAGGGGGGGGTTGGGATGTGGATGTCCAGTGTGATTATTTTATGATCTGATATTACCAGCGAGGGGTTTATCTCTGTTGCGGAACACTGGTACCCCATGTTGGTGATGATCAGGTCCAGTATGTTGTCACCTCTAGTGGGCATGGTGACCAGCTGTTCCAGGGTCTTTGAGTTTTTAAACTCTAGGAAGCATTGGGCAAAGGACGTTGTACACAAGTAATTATCCCAGTCAATGTTTGGGTAGTTGTAATCTCCTCATATAATGGTGTTTGGTAGGACCTTTATATTTTCCACTGTTCTCAGGAATACTGTGTAAGGTTCCTGAGACAAGGTAGGTGATCTACAATCTGATAAGCAGCTTTGCCCAATGTTAGTTGCACTTGCATGGTCTCCAAGGCCTCATGCTGTGCCACTAACCTGAAGGTCTGGGTATCCATAAGGTAAATGGATGCACCCCTTCATTTTATATTTCACTCTGGGTTTTGGGGCCGAAGATCAGAGGGATTGTGAGTGTTTTACGTGGAGCATGTCCAACAGCTCTGTCTTTTACATTGCTTTGTATGTTAGGCAGAGATCACCTCCGAGTAAGCGATATGCGAGAGAGTACAGCTGGAGCATATTCAGACGGTCTGTGTATGGCATGTATTTCAGGCCACTAATGCTCTTTGTGAGGTATTTCTGCAGGCTTTCCAGTTGTTGTAGATGTCTTGTGAGGTACATGGCAAAAGAGGCATTGTACTCTATTATGGATCTAGTGAGTGATGAGTAGAGGGGAACAATGTCCTCTTCTATTCTGCATGAGACACCTTTTGTGATGATGTGTGCCACATAGAAGGATTTCTTGACTACTGTGGGGATGTGATTATCACAAGTGTGTCCACTGTCCACCTATGACCCAAGGTCTCTTATCACACTTTTAGTGTTAAGTATACTACCGCCTATGTTGTAGTTCATGGCTACAGAGTTTTTACCAAAGGGGATGACAATGCACTTTTTGGCATTGAGCTTGAGGCCATGGCTTTGACACCAGGCATCTGTCTCAGTGAGGCCCTTTTGTAGGATGTCCACATCTTTAGTAGTTTCAATTATGGCTCCCAGTTTGCAGTCATCTGGAAACTTCATTAGCCACAGACCTTCCATGTTAAAGTTTACTTCAGGGAAGTAGATACCAAACAGGACAGGACCCAGGACTGAACCCTGTGGTACTGCACTTGTCACTGGTCCAAAGTCGTACTTGGAGTCTGCTACTTTCATAGTGTGTGTTCTGTCAGTGAGCCAGTTGGCAACCCATCTTGTGACATAGCAATTTATACTTAGTTTAGTGAGTTTATCTATAATTCCAGAGTGGGGAAAGGTGTTGAAAGCCGTGGCAAGATCTACATAGGCTGTGTGAACCACCTTACCCTTGTCTACAGTTCTGGTGATGGTTTCAATAACATCTATCAGGTTTAAGAGACATGATCTGCATTTTACAAACCCAACATGGTTGTGGTCCAGAGTTTGGAGATTACCAATGTGTTTTTTATAAGTTATATGACGATACATTCCATGGCCTTGCAGAGCAGGCTCATCAGGCTAATGGGGCACTAGTTCCAGGGGTCCGTGGTGTCTCCACCCTTGTGTAGTGGAATAACTGTCACTGTGCACCATTTCAACAGGCACAAACCTGAGGTGAGGCTATGACTGAACATGGTACATCAGTGTGGTGCCTGTTCATTCTGTGGTTTGTGTAGAACACAGCCTGGGAAGTTATCTGGTCCCATGGATGCTGTGTTCCTGGCTTTGGAGAGTGTTTTTTACCTGTGCAGCTGTGATGACAGCAACTTTGCAGTCTTCCGTTATACATATGTGCACTTTCATGGGTGAGAGGGGGGTAAAGTTAGCACTGATCCTATCTGCCAGGATGTTGGCAATATCAGTTGGGTCTGTATATTTAGTGCCATTGTGCTGTAACTCAGAGCAGATCTGAGTGTTGCCATTGAGATTCTTGACATAGCTATAGAATGCTTTGTGGTTGTCTTTAGAATCAGTGTCAATTTTGTTTTCATAACTAGCTTTGGAGGATTTTATCAGGGATCACAGCTTCTTACTGATGCTGACCATGGAGCTCCTCCACTCATGGGATTTTACCCTCTTTTGCAACATTTACTTCCTTCTGTTGTGCAGTTTGTTTATGGCAGGGGAACACCAGATTGGCGTCCTTTTCTTGGAGGATAGCATCTTGGTTCTGTTTGGGATAGCACGATGCATGCAGTCATGTAAGTGCTTATAAAATGCAATTGGGAATGATTCAGTAGTCGTAAGTGTATTGTCCATTTGCATGGGTGTCCTGCAGTTCAGCACTTCTGTCTTAAGAAGCATGAAGTTGGCTTTGGAGACATTTTTTAACATGGTTTCCTTAATGGGGGTGTGGGTCCAGAATGTGGATATGTAGGGTAATTTACTTATGGTCAGATGGGACCAATGAGGCGCTGACTTCAGGTGTGGAACACCGGTCATGCAGGACAAACCAAACCCTGCAACCAACACAAATAACCACAAAGTGAGCAAAATGCTACTCATTGCCAGAAGTCTCAGCCTCAAGATGCACACATTCGAGGCACTTCTCATTATGGAGGATATTGATATCTGTGCAGTAATAGAAACCTAGTTCAAGGCTCCAGACAGCACACCAGCACTATCACGATACTACTCATTCCATACCTTCCAGCATCAGAACCTGAATCATAGCACATAGGGTGAGGATGTATCCATATTCATTAAGGATACCTGCACCTCTAGACTGTAAGCAGGAGAACCAGCACAGCAATGATAACGTAGTCAGTAACTCTTCATAAATCTAAAGTCCGAGTTCAATTTTTTAAGACTATCCAAAGCCTGTCTCTCCTCCCTGCTTAAATTATCAGGGATAAACCTCTTGTTTCTCAAAACCCCAGTGACATCAGCTATAACTTGTTCTTCAAATATTTTAATAGTATGATGCAAACTTGGAGTAAATGCAGAGGGTTTGAGTAAAGACCTACTAGTCAAGTTACACTCAGGTAAAAAATCTAGAATGTAACTAGTATTAAGTTTCCTACAGAACTTCTTAATGTCAACTATTGTGTTAGATACATCAGCCTTGAATGTAGGAATGAAATTTAAACTTCTCAGTCAAATTTATAATTTTAAACTGGTCAATGGACTGGCTTACGTCTCGTCCCCCGACGAATTCGAACTTAAAAATGTCCGACACACATACCAACGTTGTACCTGACCCAGACTCAAATATTGAGTCAGGAAACAACATTATTGACAAAGGGGACTCTTTTGTTAATAAACGGGCTACTGAATCAGCTAATCATGACAGAGAGATTGTTGTTCAGGGAAATACTGTTGACGGATCAGTTCGACCTAAAGTCAAATTTGTTAACAACACTGGGGGGAACAGTGTAAGTGGTTCTAGTCCTACTACTACTTTTTTGAACAAGAAAGGAAACCAATCCAACAAAAACACTGTTTTTACCCGCAGTCGGACATTTTTAAGTTCGAATTCACGGGGACGAGACGTAAGCCAGTCCATTGACCAGTTTAAAATTATAAATTTGACTGAGAAGTTTTTTTCTGAGCATGAGATCAATCTACTTAAACGTGGTTTAAATTTCATTCCTACATTCAAGGCTGATGTATCTAACACAATAGTTGACATTAAGAAGTTCTGTAGGAAACTTAATACTAGTTACATTCTAGATTTTTTACCTGAGTGTAACTTGACTAGTAGGTCTTTACTCAAACCCTCTGCATTTACTCCAAGTTTGCATCATACTATTAAAATATTTGAAGAACAAGTTATAGCTGATGTCACTGGGGTTTTGAGAAACAAGAGGTTTATCCCTGATAATTTAAGCAGGGAGGAGAGACAGGCTTTGGATAGTCTTAAAAAATTGAACTCGGACTTTAGATTTATGAAGAGTTACTGACTACGTTATCATTGCTGTGCTGGTTCTCCTGCTTACAGTCTGGTTTTTTCCTTTACTTGGTTACGTTTTGGTGCTTTGTCTTTTGTTTTTATACCTGCACCTCTCCCTACATGCTCTCTACAGGATATGTACCCATAGAATGTTGCATAGCAACGTTCTTCACACTCCACAGGGGTGGGATCTCAAAAAACCCTTGGCGTTCATGCTCTATGAGCCTGATGAGTGTGTTCTGCAAGGCAATGGAGCCAATCATAATGGAAGTCAACAATACAGAGATTGGAAACCTTCACACAGTTGAGCACACCCAGTTTGGCTTCGTCAAATTCAGACCATGCCTCCTGAACTGGGAGGATTTCTTTGACAGTTACCCAGGTTACAGATGATTGAAATGAGCTCAACACAGCCTACCTATACCTCGCTAAGGCCTTTGACACCATTCCTCAGTCAGGTATCATAGATGAACTCACCAACTTGGCCATGAATCCATACATCACAAGATGGATTGCAAACTGGCTCACAGATAGATCCCACACATTAAGAGTTGCTGGCTACATGTCAGACTCTACACCAGTAATGACTTGTGCCCCCCAGGGTTCAGTCCTGGGGTCCCTCCTGTTTGGTATAGACTTCTCAAATGTACATGCCAACACAGGAGGGTTGTGGTTGACTAAGTTTTCTGGGAACTGTAAAGTGTTTGCCATAATAGATTCCCCGGACGACAGACATATTCTCCAGAAGGGACTCTATGAGACAGATGTGTGGTGTCAGAATCTTGGCCTCAAGCTCACTGTGGAGGAATGCATAGTGATCCTATTTGTTGAAAACAAAATACCCACAAACTACCACATAGGTGTTACCCCCTTAAAAATGACAAGGTGATAAGGGATCTGGGGACACAAGTATATAGTCATCTTTCCTTTGACAACCATGTTGCCAAAGTGATTGGGAGATCCTATGTGGCCCACCTAATCAACAAAGGGTTTGTATCAGGATCCAAAGAGGTAGTGTTGGCACTCTACTGTTAAGTCATCAGACCCATCATTGAGTACAGTGCACCATTGTGGATGCACTTGACTTAAAATATCCAGCAGCTGTAGAGGCCACATAGGTACCTCACTAAGAGGATCACTGGCCTCAAACAGTTGTGTTATGCAACACAACTGGTAAAACTAAATCTGTTCTTTGTTGCGTACCGCCTACTCAGAGGCACACTCTGCCTAACATACAGAGCCATGTCTAGCACATAACTGTTGAACATGCTCCATCTACAGATAACAACATTGAGTCACCCTACACATTCCAGGGATATGAACCTCATCACAACGATGAACACAACATGCTGGTGGCATAGAGTACCATCCCAGACACTTGCCTTACTGTGGCACAGAGTCCCAATGTACATCAGACAGAACCCCTCGCTGACACTCTTCAACTGGAACCTTGATGAGTGGATGGGAAACAGACAATAAATGCCAGGCATCACATCAGCAGCCCCACTAGAAAGGGGCTTCAGGTACTAACTATTAGAACTAGGCCTTGGGAGACTACCCAATGGTGTGGTGAAAGCTGCACAACTTGCATAGGCTGATATATGCCTTCATGGAGATAGTCTACTACATACCTATGAACCTATGTGACAGGTACATGTCTACAGATAGTAGATGTGTACTTCATTGTACAGTCATGTTGTACAGCAGGCACATGGACCACATACACTGTAATGCTTACAGATACTGGTGGCTGTTATGTACATTGGGAGAGATGTGCACCTCATGTCTTTTGTGCCATTGGGATGTGTGCTGGGTAGGACAGTCCTGGATGGCTCCCTGTCATGGTCACCCTCTTACACACATCTCTGCCCATCCATCTTTGGCTTATTATACTGTGTTCCCCCTACATATATATATATATATATATATATATATATATATATATATATATATATATAGCTACATAGGTAGGTAATAGGCTATCTGCCTGAAGGCATATATTAGTATGGCTAGAGTGTGCAGCTATCACCACCCATGGAGTTAGTTCCCTAGGCCTCTGTGTAGTAGAGCTGATGAAGTGATCCATGGTGTGACAGTTCAGTTTCACATACACTCATCAAGGCTCCTCTGGAAGAGTGTCAGTGAGGGTCTCGGCTTAATGTCGGTTGGGAGCCTGTTCCAAAGCAAGGGAAGTCTGTGAGTTAGTAATGTATCCCTCCAACATGTTCTATTTAATTTTGTGATGATGATATCCCTATAGCATGTGGTACAGTGAGCTTGGGTTTACTTCAGATAGTGCATGTACATCAGTTCTGCATTGGACATGGACCTGTCTGTTGGGCAGAGATCTCCTGAGTAGACAGTATGCAACAGAGTACAGATTGAGTTAAATTCAGTCTTGTTGCATGGGGTAACTGTTTCAGGCCAGTAATCCTCTTGTTGAGGTACTTCAGTGGTCTTTCCAGCTGCTGAAGGTGCCTAGTCAGATTCATCGCAAGTGTGTTGTGGTACTCTCTGACGGGTCTGATGACTGATGAGTAGAGGGAACCTCCTTTTACCTACATGCAAAGACCTTGGCAGTTTGTGGGAACACATAGCATGATTTTCTAACCACTTTGTGAATGTGTTTCTGGAAGTATAGATGACTATCCACATGTGTCCATAGATCCCTTATTATCACCTCCATATTTAGGGTGTTGGCACCTATGTGATATTTGTATGACTGTAGCTCGAGGCCATAATTTTGACACCACATCTGTCTGACTGAGACCCTTTTTAAGGATGTCTCTGTTCTCCCAAACATCGATGATGACAACTTTTATGCAGTCATCCACAAACTTTTCTAAACATAGCCCTCATGTGTTTGACTGTATTCCTGAAAAGTATACACCAGACAGGAGGGGTCCCAGCACTGAGCCATCGGGGACAACAGTTGTTACCAGCTTGAACAGGAGACCACAATTCTTATCTTGTGGGATCTATCTGTGCACCAGTTGGCAATACATCAGATGACATACATATTTATGCACAGGTTGTTGATTTTGTGGATACGACATGTGTCTGGGATGTTGGAAAAGGGCTTTTCAAGGTCTATGTGGGACGTGTGTAGCTCATTTAATTGATGTATGTCCTGGGGGACTGCTTTGAAAACAATCTAGCAGGTTTGGGAACCATGATCTACCCCTGACCAAATTAAAATGGGTAGGGTTGGGTGTTTGTAGGCTCCCAATAGTTCTGTTTATGAGTTCCATCATGATGGACTCCATGGCCTTGCAGATCAGGCTTAGTAGGCTTATAAGACAATAGTTGCCATGGTCTGTTGTGCACCAACACTTGTGGAGTGTGCCAAACATTGCTGTAACCCATTCAACAGTTTCATATCCTGTACAGAGGGTGAGTCTCAACAGACTGTTCAGGTGCAGGGTCCGTTTGTTTTGGAATTCACACATGACACAGCTAGGAAAACCATGTCATCCCATAGACACCATGTTTTTAGGTTTGGAAAGAGCTGTTTAACCATTATATATGTGATTTCTGGGTTTTCACAATTTCCAGGTATGATAATGGGCCCTTTTGTCAGTGAGAGGGGGGTAAATATGTATGAACCTGTCTGACAAGATGTTGGCAATGTCAGTCATGTACATGTATTCATTTACAGTTTGCACTGACTCAGAACATATATGAGTTTACATTGATATTTATGACATAGTGAAATAAAGCTTCATGGTTCTCTATGGACTCTTTGACAATATTTTTGCCAGAACATGGACTGGATAATGTTAAGAGTGCTCATTGTTTATTGATGATACTGATCGGAGATTTATTGATCTTCTTTGAATTTTCACTTTATTTGAACAACTTAAGTACTTGTAGTACATAGTTTGATTATGACAGGAGTCCAATATATTATATGGGTCTGATTTCATATAACTGTGTGCACAAGGTAGGACTGGTGAATAGTGACAAGTTTCTGGGGTAAGAACTGCAACTGACAGATATGTGTGGCCCACTGCTGTACTCAGACAGGGCCTAAGTGTGTGAGCATGCCCAGTATGACCTTTCAGTATGTTGTTGACTGACATTTGCTTCATTTATTTAAGTGTGTGAGCATGCCCAGTATGACCTCTCAGTATGTTGCTGATAAAATTTGCTAAATTTGTTGAAGTGTGTGAGCACACCCAGTATGACCTTTCAGTATGTTGCTGACTGAAATTTGCTAAATTTGTTTAAGTGTGTGAGCATGCCCAGTATGGACATATATACTATATATGTGTGAAAACTCAAGTTGGTTTTTACTTCAGGGCTCACCTTTGTGTTGTACATCGACAGGAAGCACACTGTGCCTGCAGGGCTTCCATGAGTCACTTTGCACAGACTTATCAACATTTCTACATATAGGGGGGACAGCTATTAGTTGCACATTTCTACCCGGGGGGCACACCTGATTGTTACTGTGGGTGTACATAGGATGAAGGGTTCACCTGACACTTATACACATTTGCTAGGCCTACACTGCTAGGTCAGGTACTCCATTTCAGTCTGTACTGTTGCCTATCATACTGGCTTGAGGCATACTACTGTACTACAGATCTTAGCTTCCGATTTCACGTATATTAGTTTGTGACTTCATAGCCTACTCAACCCACATCACACTGCCTGACCTGCTGTTATCTGTCTGCATAGGCCTGGGGGGAAGTTACTCATATGCCTCTTCAGAGGGCATGATACAGTATTTGTTTGTGTTTGCGTTATTCTACAATTGTCCTGCTGTGTCTGTGCCAGTGAAATGCTGTCATGGCTTAGTGGTTCAGTACTGTGACTATAGTGCACAGTATCCTGAGTTTGAGCCCTGTCACTGCTTTTTATTTTCCTGCTGGGCAGACCAGACTGCTTAAGGAACAGCAAAGCAGGTGTGAGCATGTTTACCTGACTTTGCCCAACATTGCCCAACATTGCTCAACGTTGCCTGACGTTGCACTAGTTAGCGCGGTGCACAGCTCCAAGCAATTGTGTTTAAATATGCTAAATAGTGGTAAAATGTGCTTAACAGTGCTTTATATTGCTTAAAATAGGGCAATCATGCCTCAGGTGGTGATGCAGGGTTGCCTATGTCAGATGCACATAGTACACTCCCTATACATGTTTGAAAACAGGTAGTGTCAAGTTAGGCATCCCTTTTATTGTATGTGCAAGTCAGAGAGAGGTGTCATTTCCAGGGTTCCTACTGAGTCAGTGTATGTGCTATGCGTTGCCTCTTTGCCAAGGCCAAGACATACTGGGCACGCCTCCTTCTGCCTACTGGGGTAGGCTCAGGTTGTTCCTCCTCTGAGTCACACTGTGCCTGTGCAGGCCTTGGCAATGGTGGGGGGCTGTTTGGCCCTGCCCCATGCTGTTCCTGCTGCAGCTGTTTTCGCAGGATCATATTGGGCAGCATGGCACATACCATGACAATTTGGATACATGTAGTTGGTGAGTACTGCAAGGCTCCACCAGATGTGTCCAGGCACTGGAACCATGACTTGAGCATCCCAAACACATGCTCAATAATGTTTCTTGTTTGTGCATGTGCCTCATTATGGAGTTCTTGTTCGGGTGTGTGTGCATTTCTGATGGGTGTCATCAGCCATGGCTCCAGTGCGTATCCAGCATCCCCCACTAGGTGACCGTCAGGGATGGCCCCATTGGCAAATCTCTGGTACAGCTGTGTCAGATGCCAGATGTGGGAATCGTGATAGCTTCCAGGGCAGCCAGCACACACATTCATTATTATGACCTGGGCATCGCACATGACCTGGCAGTTGACGGAGGGGAAGCCCTTGCGGTTGATGTAGACCCTACCCCACTCACTGGGTGGTGCTTTGATGTGTATTTGCATGCAGTCTATTGCACCCACTACCTCTGGGTATTCTGCTATTTGGTGGAAAAGACGCATATTGCTGGCCAGTGCCTCATGGGAATTGGAGAAATATATGTGCTCACCGACATGTGCTGACATGGCATCCAGGAACTGGTGCAGTACCCTGGATGCTGATGCCTGTGAAACCCCCATCATTTCACCAGTTGGTCTCTGGAAGGTGCCTGTAACTAGTATTCATAGGCCAACACATACCTTGGTATCCACTGGGATTGGTTCCCTTCTGTTGGTTCCGTGTGTGAGGCATGGCCGGCACAGCTCAACAATTTGCTGCAGGAGGTCTCTGTCCACTCTACAGCGCTCCACTATCTCCAGCTCATGTAGCCCCTGGTAGGTTACCCTGGGTCTGGACATTCTTCTCCATCTCCTCACTGTGGGGTGCTCAGCAGCATTCACAACATCACCACCCTCAGCATCTTGCACATGTTGGTTTATGATAGCAATAGCAGCCCCTAACATTTTGTCTGACTTAAGCTTTTTAAGTTTTCACTCTTTGTATACTGCAGTGTTGCAGAGTTCTTCGGAAAAAACAGGGTAGACTGCTGTTTGCAGAGTTTAAATTGCTGGGCTGGGCTAGTCTACTGCCTGTGTAATTGGCTGATTCTGATATATTTCACCTGGCAGCTCTGCTAGTTCTCCTTGGTTAACTTCCTACTACTTCTTTTCCTTCCTTTTGCCTTTCTGTTTCCACAAGGGGCAGCGCCACGCAAACAAGCACACACATGCGTACACAAGCGCACACTCATGCACACGGTGTAAGCACGTTTGCAAGAAATTTCAGATATATCCATGGCGTACACCTTTGGTTTCTTGTTTTCAGCTAGGACAACTGCAGACATACCGCTTGCAATCCTAAGTAACTCAAAGCAAACACCAGCCACTGTGCTCCAATCAGCTTACAGTCTTTCAGACATACGCCCTCATGATGTCATCTATCTTCTACTCTACTACTCCCCTACTCCTACACTTACCCTCTAGGGACATGGCTCACATGCCAGGGAAAATTGGGATTCACTATCCTTATCCTTATTTGCATAGGATTGCCTACTAATGCTTGGTTACATCTCTCACACTGAGCTTTCCCCCTTTAGCAACCACTACTCAGTGGCCATGTTGTTTTTAGCCTGCCATTCACCTGCATGGTAGAACAATCTTTTTAGTGAAAATGCCCATTTTTGGCTGTTTTTCAATTGTTTCCATTTTATTTAAAGCGCAGCACGTTTGTGCGGTGCTGCGCTACACTTAAACATCGGCGATTGGGGAAAAAAAACTGGATTTTAAGGATTTACAACATTTGCAAATGCCAATGGCCTTATATTTGGCCATTGGCATACTTCCTCAACTAGATGCATGCTTTATTTGGAGCTGTCATAGCTCCGTTTAACAATTTGCAGAACGGTACTCCGTTACCAAAGGGGTACATTTCTGCAAATAACACTACTCTTCCACGGACAGGTTAGTGTTTCCTGGATCGCAAATTTACCTCATTTGCATAGCTTTCAGCAGCAAATGAGGTAATTTGCATACCATAACACTGTCCGTGCAAGACTAGCTTTAGAAGCTCTCATGCACGCCCCTGCCGGCTATTGCTGGATCACTCGGCAGACATATTGGCTGTCTGCCATCTTACACTACTCTTAGACTCCATGCAAGCCTTTGTAAATCCGGTCCATATTGTTTCTTTATAATGCAGTTTCCTTTTCAGTCTTAATATTAATGTAAATTAAGCCTGGACTAAGCAGTACATGTAGAACATCAGAAGGTACCTACTCTCACTAAAAAAATCAATCTCTTTCCAAAATTAAAAAAATATCAAATTTAGTGTCTAGGGAAATAAACAAATGTGATTTAGAAAAAATAGGAAAACCCATCGTTGGAGAAGCAATGCAGATGAGCATGCATACATTAATGCAAGATGCTCCATTCAAGGTTAAATGTAATGCATGCAGAGTCCTTTCTCATAGGTGACATTACTTCTCCAGTGCATGTAAATAGTCTGCCTAGTAACACCATTGCCTCACCCCCCCCCACCCTACCACTGTGACTGTGAGCCCTGATTAATATTAGTGGTGCACAGGTGTCATTGCAAGACAGTAACTTAATTTGCACAGTTGTAAATGTTAAAAATTTATATGTACACCTAATACAGAAATTACTACATGCATGCCCTCCAACATATGTATATGTCACAGACATATATACATACATATATATGCATGAAGAACATCACAGACTTCATTATATGAATGAGTTGTTGACACCCATTGTGGAATAATCACATATATAGCAATACATTTAAAACATCTCTCATGCACTTCTGACCAGAATGAATATGTCTGCCAAGTTGTAACCAGTCATGACAGTAAGCATACATCACTGATACCAGTGTACCAACATTAAGATCATAATGAGATGCAAGTGGGTCTGGTATGTGAGAATGCTTAACATAAACAAGCCTCTGTTTCTAAACCGGACATTACTGAGTAGTAGACAGGACATGATTCACAAATTAATATAATATTGAAGAGTGCATTATAGCAGCAGGCGGACAGTCATGCATTATTTGTCATTACATCCTGTTCAGGGCTGTGGGGGAAACAGCATCAGTTCAACTCAGAGCAAACACACACATATATTGACTCATGACAGCTATAGCATCCCTCCACAGTATATCTGTGAAGTAGTCTGTGGCAGTTCATTATCCTGAATGCTCAGACTGCCATATGTTAGACATGGCCATGGTATTTCTGGAGTAGGGAAGGAATAGTTCAGCGCCTTCCCTGAAAGAATAGAAGACTACTTGTGACAGTCATAGGTTACCAACAGGTATTACTTTTAATTTTTGCCTGCTTGCCATCCTAGTTTTTTATCAGACATATTACAGTCCATACTTATAAATAGGACAGCCTTGCTAACATTCACCAGTGTTGAAACCAGCATTTAGTCACAGGACCCTGCCTGCCCTACTGATTAAATGTTGCAGCATTGTCTTAACCCAGACATATATACCCTGCTGCCATCGCTTCTATGACATATAAACAGACAGACTAGCCTAAACTACTGGTAAAATAAATCACTCATAAGATTATTGCTTCTCAGAAAGATATAGCTCGGCTTTCAGAGAAAGAGTATTTATTTAACATTTGTTTACCATGAAAGTCCAACTGGGACAGAGCCCATTTTTAGTGGAGGCCTTGGGAGAAATGCTCCAGATACATTTCTTTGAAATGTGGGAAGAGATCAGAGCATCCCAGCCAAGAATCAAACCAGAGGGCCTCTTGCTGTGAGACAACAATGATAACCACTGCACCACTGCGCCACCATAGGTTCTAGACAGGAGAATAGTGCTTAACATACATAATATTTTTGTTATGCCCATTTTTGTGTTGCCATGCCTATGCTGTTGGCACAAGCATGAACCACATGCAGTTTGTTATGAACTGTTCCATACATGTCACCGTATGCCTTGACAATATCACTGCACAACAAAGGCAACAGTGGAAACTCAGACATGCGGTTATTGCGTTCTGCTAGTGCTATGTCTATGCCTTGGGTCCCTTATAATAATTAGAAACAACTCAGTATAAATGTTTTCTGAACTTTTCATCTATCTTTGCATAGGGCAGCATTACCAGAGCCACATGGTCGTGTTACCCTGGGTCAATGTATTAATGCATACTGTGGAAGCAATGAGATTTATTTTCTGAATCAGGCTTGAATATACTTGTGAAATATTCAACCTCCCTGATACTCATACTTTGGTCTGCTGTGCACATTTGATAAAATTACATTTTAAGGGGTTATTTAAAAATCATGACTTCAAAATAGATTCAAAAGTTTAACTTCAAAATTAGCTATCAAGAAAAATATTAATAACACATAAACTAATATTGCTTTATAAGTAAATATTTCTTCTCAATAGGCAAGAAATATCTACTCCATGTCTTAAGCATGTTTTCATGTTTTGTCACTTTACTGTCCCACGCTTCTTTTTTCTACTGTGACTCTATATGCATACTGATATATTTATCTCTGTATTGCCAACAGAAATTCCTAATAAGGAACATAAAGCTTCAGAAGTGAAATATAAACAATCTTATATTTTCATTGTTCATGTGGAAACTGATTTGAAAGTCATATAAATAAGCAGTAAATAATCTGTATATAGAACATATCTAATTGAGGAGTAATTATACCCATAACGTTACTAATAGGGGAAAATGCATATCCATCTAGTATAATCTATCTATGACTGAGCAAGCTGTGTATTATAGTAAAGGATAAAAAACAAAGGGAGGAATTCAGAAGGATACATCAAGGTATACACAAAGTGTGCACGTCACAGTAACCTTACAGAATTCAGATACTGCCCTACCGTGGTACTTTAATCTGAAGATGTGCATCAACATGGGGGGCAGTTTCCCTGACAGTACTAAATGTGAATGAAGCATTCCGGGGGACAGACCTGCCCCAGTTACTGCTCTGGTATTAATGTATTAGGGGTTAGTAATGCCTATCACCAGACTATGCCCTGCTGCACAAGGTGGGACATTCCAAACTGAACTACTAATAAACTATGAGCTTATTTAAAAAAATACATCTGAACTGAAGAATAAGGCTAAAAATAACTCATTAATTCAGTGCTGCAAATCCACAGAGTTAATTTCAGATATGGGATGCAATAGAATGGCAAAGTACTCCCTAAGGTTGGGACAGTGAGGAGAAAATTTTATTTTTATTCCTGATCGCCTATTGAGTAGACTGCACAGTACAACTTTATTGTGTGGAGCAACCCTACATTATGGAATAATTCTTTATAAATCTCACTTATTCATACAAAATGTATTTTTCAAAATACCAGTAATATGTGATGTAATTTAGCTGTTTAGCTATTTGACAACAATACAAATATTGTAACTTAAATAAATTAAAATCAACAATGCCATCTGCATTTTTATATACTGTAGAGCTGTGAAAATGCTTATTGATATCACATTGGCTAAACAGACATTTTAGATTGCAGTTAAGGTGACAAACATATTACATGCTTCTAGGTTGCTATATCAGATAAGAGCATATTTCATTTTCCATTTTAGTCCACATCACCAGACTGAAATACCAGCTGCTAATATTTTAAACAATCACAGAGCAGAGTCTCAAAAATCAATCAATTTAACGATATTTCTCTCAAGTATGAATTAACTTTTCCTCCTCTTTTTCCTAACATATAAGAATAAAAACAGCATGCAAATGGGAATCTGTGGTATGATGACTAGAGAGCGATCACCATTGTACTTCAAAAGAATAGGGAAAATAAGACAAAGGTGTAATTTTTCGATTTTGTAAGCTGGCCTATCAGGTATGTTTGTGTTGTGATAGAACCTGACATAAAAGAATTATTTAATTTATCATTAAGAATTTGAGGTCATTTCTCACAATCTTAAAACAGTTGTTATTATGTAAGGTATATTGTATAATTGTTGAATGACAGTTGCTGTTCCAAAACAGTAATCCAGTACTAGGCTGTATTCAGAAAAGAAATAGCAAGAAAAGAAAATAAAGGTAAAAAAATGAAAGAACGAAAGATAAGAAAGACAAGTCAAGAGCCCATTGTAAACTTTTTTGCCTCTGAAGCATGGTATCCATTTAGAAAATAAAGTAGATTTGCTCTAGATAACAGCATCCCTGAAATGTTAAGGAACTGAAAGAGTATCAGGATATACTTACTTAATAGAATGGGTTCTTAATAAATCTGGCAAACTTGTTAAACCCATTGCATGAATTCCATAGCCACTTTAAATTCTCATCTACCATACATCTCTCAAAACTTTATAACACCCTAAAGTTTTACTATTTCACCTTCTTTATATCAGTCCACCACCACAGATTACTTCAAAAATAAATATTACCCTAAAATCAATATCAACCAACAAATAAATGCAAATGCTGCTATCTCTATCATCACATTTCCTCACTTATAAAACTAAGATACAACATCCACCCTAACCCTAGCCCACCCCCAATAATGTGCCTACAGCTCTCTAAAGTGGCATCATCCAATCCCAATCCATTTACTCACACAGGTATAAAAATATTCCAAGCCATTCAAAGAAGCATATGTAACACAATCTCTGAAGTTCATGCTTGGTTAGCAGCTAACTGACCTGACATCTTAGTCTCCACCAAAACGTAATTAAAACCATAGATAAAAAATACAAATTTATCCTACTAGGATTTAACATAGTTAGGCTAGATAGGCAACATAAAATGGCAGAAGGCATGGTTATTACATATAACATCTCTCCTCTCCTTACAATATCAACATACATCAATTTCGTAATGCCAAACTACTAATAACATCCCTCAAAATCAATGCAAAGAAAAAACTTGTCACAATAGCTCTAAACATACCATTAGGCAATAATACGTCCACCTTAGAAGGCATTCTGTACTGGACCTCCACTAATATACAAGCAGAAACACTAAGTGATGTAAATATTAATTGCAACCCCTTTAACTTGAGCAGTCCAACAAATATATAATTATACGGCTTTATTCAACTTTCAATACCCCAATAAAATACAACAAGCAAGCAAAGTTATACAGAATTTATATTACACTGGATTCTCATATCCTATCTAAAAAAAATATGCATCCTATGATACACTGCACAACTTCCTTAGCAAACACCTAGCAACATATACAATCAGACAACCAAATAGCCCCCAAAAGCTAATATAAAGAAGTTAAAACCCTATCCAGATTCCAAACTGATAACTTTATCACTACCTTACAACATCACATCTGGAATATATTGAAAAATAATGTCCCTAAATGAAGCAGTCACAGAATTCAACAAAAGCTTCCTTAATGCACTCAAGAAGCTAGCACCCATAAGTACAAAAAGATTAAAATCTAACCTCCTTCTTTTGGCTGTCTAAAAATACCAAACTATTTATGGAATATAGAGACAATGTTTCAGAAGAAATGGACATGTAATAAAACGTCATCAAATGTGCAACAACTAAAACATCTAAAAACAAAAGTGAAATACCACCTCCAAAATGATAAAAAAAACTTCTATACTAAAAATCAAGATAAATTGAAGTATTTTTCTGGACATCAATCAATAACCTTCTACATCCAGGCACCTCTCTCCAAAATGGTAGCATAGCCTCTCAATTTAACTATCGTTTCTTTTTAAAAATAGCAGCCTGTCTTGTTACAATTATGTCCAGCCTAACAACTCAAGCACAAATTGCCAGTCAAACATACCTTTTCCTTCAGCACAATACCCACATTCTTCATCAAAAAAACTCTTACAAAAACTGTAAACCACCACCTTAGCCCTTGATAACCTGCCTCCAGAATATGTGAACATTGCTGTAGATACAGTGGTTTACATATTATCCATCTTAATTACCTGTTCAATAAAAAAAATATATATCTACATCAACTCTGGAAAAAAATGCTGTCATACCTTTCCATAATGGGGCCTTTTCACACATCTCTTCAATTTTAAGCCAATTGTTGTGGTATTACCTCTTTCAAAAGATGTATACACTCCCAACTTTGTAACTATGTCCTAGAGCACAAACTTCTCTCTCCAAGACAAAGTGGCTTCAGACCACACCACAGTACCACCACAGCCCTACTTAGCTTTACCAACACAGTTAATCAACTTAGAAATACAGATAAGCTAGTGGCCACTCTCTTCCTTGACTTGTCATAAGTTTTCAAAACTGTCTAACTGAAAAAAACTCCTACACAAGCTTTCACTATTTCACCCCTCAGATTGTGCACTTAACTGGTTTCATAGCTACTTAACAAAGAGAAATCAGGATGTGAAATGGGAAAACTACTACTCTTCCTTCCTCCCTATAACCCTTGATATCCCCAAAGGATTGATACTAGGTACCTTTCTGATCAGTATCTTCATAAATGATCAACACACTGTTTCCGTGCATACCTCTACAGTCCAATATGTGAATGACTCTATATTAATCTGCTAAATAAAACTCTACCTATCCTGCATCAGATATCTCAACAATCTTTCTCTTCCTTGGCTTGACAGCTCACAATTACTACTCAACCCCAGTAAAAAGAAACTAATGTCCTTCATTCCCAAAACAATAAACTAACCAAAAACATCATCTCTCTATAAGCTCAAAATCGATACTAAAATCGAGCTAGTGACACATATTAAACTAGAGTGACCATAGATGATCAAGTGATGTTTGACATACATGCATCTCAAGTTATTTAAAAAACACCCCAACATTATGCAGGTTATCTACCACCAAACACTTCCTCACACGCACACACACACACACACACACACACACACACACACACACACACACACACACACACACACACACACACACACATAGCCAGGACTAACATTGCCACTACTTTCTTATTTCCAGCCCTCTTTCATGCATCTCCAGTTTTAACAATCCTTAGCTCCTCTACAGCCCGTAAAATTTGCTGCAAACATGCCTCATAGATCACATCATTGTGTGTGCACTAAAACATAAATTGACTTGAATTCTCACACACTCTTACTTGTTCACAGCAAGCAATTCACAAAGTTCTTCATAAACCTGAATTATGTCTGAACCTAGAATCTCTCATACACCCCTATACACCAAACAGAGCACTTCAGTCTGACAACATAATGCTACTTACAATAACTAAATCCAAACATATAGTTGGTAATGCACTGCACTTTGTGTATCAAAAACTAGAACAGTTTACCACTCTGCATGAGGCAAATTGAATCAATACACTTTTTTAAAGGTGACCTTGAACAACATCTTGATAGTACGTAGTCTGCACCCCTGCAACTCCAGGCTAATCTCAATAATAACTGCAGCACAGTAAATTGCTCAACATGATTGCAATGCTTTGTACTGTGAGACGATTACTTCATGTATAGCAAATGCTTTATACATTGTAGTTTGTACATAATTGTATAGTAGCTGACATTTTGTTTGTATTCATTTTTTTTTTCATTATATTGTATTTAGTTATGTAGCCTAAAATGTACTTCTGGAGCTTTTCTCCCTGGATCTCTACTGAAAATGGGTTCAGGGTGGGAGATTGGCATAATGGTTAAGGTGTTTGCCTTACAGACACAAGGTACAGGGTTTGCTTCTCACAGGGGGTAATTGGCTAGGCTTAAAATGGCCCATAAGGGCAATTAGCCTAGTACTAATCTATCAACCTATGCCCAACTAGACTTTCCTGGTCAGCAACTGCAATAAATAAGTAAATTAATGATTTGCCTTTTGGAGATCTACAAGGACATAGGGAAAAGAATGAGTAATATCATTTCCAGTGCTGAAAAATGTTTTATAACCTGTGAACAGGTCCATTCATTATTCATCTAATCTGTTCGAGCTGGTCGTCTCCTAACATCCATAACCTTATTGAAGAGAAGCTATGCTTTCACACTGAACACCTGATGGTGGTCAGAAACTGTAGCACTATTTATCCTCTAAAATCATTGGCTAAGAAAATGTATTCAAAACTAGACAAAGGATTATTCATAATATTCTAGAATCCAAAGAGTTGATAAATATTCATATGATCACATTTTAGCATATACACACATCACAAAGAGTTAGACAACTAGCATTATGAGTATTGCACAAAGAGCTTTACTGCTAGTTATGTAGCTAGGGATAGTGCCAATGGTGATGTTTATGAAAATAGAGGAAGGTGTTTGAGTGTCTGATCATAACCAACTTATGAGATGAAAACATATATGTAAAGATATTCACCTCAAGAGTGAAGCTTCCATGTTGTGAACAAATAATAAAGAATACCATCAGTGAGGCCCAATAATAATTTTTGTAATGCAATGATCTTACTCTGTTGTATTTACCACCAGTAACTGAAAAAAAGGTGTAAGATGCAAATGTCTTTAACCAGCTTTCACAGCCTTTGAAAGCCAATAAAACATTTAAAGCTGCCAGTTAGCAAGTGGAAATATCTGTTTATAGAACTTAGAGCTTTCAAAGCTTGTTAGACACTTCATTCTGACACTCTTTTTATTTATAAGTGAGGCAAAGCCAGAAATCTTAAGGATTTTAAAGATCATTTACATTATGCTGCTGTTCTTTTTTGGCTGACACAGCCCACTATTGTGAGACCTAAACTTAAGCAGTGTTTAATGCTGCTTAATAAGCTTTTGCTTAGCATGTTTTTCACAGTTTCCAAGTATAATCACAGCTTTCCATCCCTACATAATGTTTGCTACACTATGTGTGCATCTTGTGTGTTATTGTGTGTGTGGGGGGGTTGTGTGTATGTGTGTTCATGTTTTGTGAACTTGTGTGTGGGAGAATGGCTGGGGGAATTCCATTGCCTACATGAGTGTCTGTTTACTACTGTGACACCTTAGTAAATGTGATTCAGAGACATGTAAATTAGGTGATAATGAGGTCTTACCTCATCATGGCTAATGTGTCTGAATTACAAATTGGCACATCATGAGAGCAGGACCATGCAGCTTGTGCTAGATATTTCATGAATTCACAGGAATGTTTTTATTTGCTAGAAAAAAATAATCATCAGAATTTAAAAATATGTTACTGGAGTAAATTTAGATGAAGAGAATAGCAAGTGGGATGGGCAAAATATTTAGGAATTAATTTGAAAGATTCCCAATGGTTAAAATGTTTTCTTTGATAAGACTCAATCATGTTTCTATGTGTGATACAGCTATACAACTCAGAATTATGAATGAAATACACTGTTCACCTTATAAGGTTAAGCAATCCTCAAAATTCATGACGTTTTGGTACTGTGGGCCGCAGTAGCCACAATACCCCATTATTGGAAGTTGTGTACACAGATGTGTGAGTGGTGGAAAAAGACTATTTTTGTTATTGTATTACTTAGTGGGTAATAATGTCATGTTAAGTCCAAGTATCAAATGATTTGACTATCTAGAATGATATGAATTGGAGGCTAGTTATGAATGTTAAACTAGCCATCATGGTTATTGGAAGGTTTATTTTTAACATATGGAAAATATGCTTTTTTACCTTATTTTCCAAAGTATTACTGATATATATATATATATATATATATATATATATATATATATATATATATATAAGCAAAACTCTCATGTGATCATCATAAAACACCCAGTAATGATATAGCAGTTCTCATTTTGATACTGGGACTTTTGAAAATTTGTCATTCAATACAGGGAAATTTCCTGCATTTAATCTTCTCTGCCAAAGCAGTTCTCTATATTCTAATGTATTTTCCTACCTGACTCTCCCCTCTCACTTTTCAACACCTTTTCCAAAATAAAAAATTAAAATCTTTTAAGGTTTTTACAAATTGTGGAATATTTGAACAGTGACTTTTTTGTATCTTTCTTTGATGTGCTTACAAATGTTTATAAATGTTCATCTTGTTTGTGGCACAGAGTCTGGAAAATGTCCATGGAGATCAGTGCTCTGCCCCAGTCAACAAATATAAATAAAATAAAAATATGATCCTGCCATCTCTTCTGCTTTTCTAATATAAAATACACCATAGTGCGTGCAAACAGCAATATATATCAGCATTATTGTGGTGTAAATGTACTATCCAGGACAAGAAATGACTCTAGAGTAACCCTGAGCAGCAATATTTGGACTATTGACACGTACAAAATGTCATCATTTTCCTGTTCTTGTATTTTTTGGTCTCATTTTGGTCTCATTTCTTTTAAATGAACTCATTCAATTGTACTTTGATTTCTAAATATATTGGGTCTACCCAACCTACCCTTCATTTCAAATGTTAACCTCCGTTTTTAACATAATCTTATATTACTTGCGTCTAGAGAACAGTTTAAGACCATGCAACTTGTGTGTTGTTTTTATATCCTGTCATTGTTAACAGTATTCAGTTTACTCAAATATGAAGCAAAACTGTTTCTTCTGCCCCTCAATATATAATTATGCCCTTAGCGACTATCCTGTGTGTCAGCCCTTCTCAACAATAGTGGTTTCAAAATCTGAGTCTCAGTTTTAAACATATAATCTTCAGAAATCAATACACTGATGAAGTGCATTAATTTTTTCTGAGAAGCAGATAGCCTTGCTATGTGGAAAACATAACTGTCGTGCATTATTATTGCTTTATTTTACCTGTCTTTCAATTTTGCTTATGCATACTTTTAATTGTTTCTTCAAATTATTGTATTTTTTATGTGTTGGCAAATGAAAAAAAATAATTGAAATAAATATTATAGCATAAACAGACAACATAAATTTACTCAGTGGAGCCCTAAGCCTTAGGGAACCTCTGTTGAAACAGTTTGGACATCTTTGATGACAGAATGTAGATGTTAATTGGGTTACCCTTCATAACACACTGAATGTCCATAACATCGTCAACTTGAACATTGAGATGACAACATCGAAACTTCATAACAGTGAAATACCAGAACAGTAAAATTCGCCTCCAGGAAAGCAACCACTTGGCCACCACTGCTGACCTTTGCCCTTTTCTCCACTGTAGTATGATCTCAGAGTTGGAATATTTCAGTAGGGGGGTGTGGGGGGTGAAGCCCCCCACTTAGATGGGTTTAATGTGTTTAAGTTGTTTTTGTCAGTGGTGGCCAAGTGGTTGCTTTCCCAGAGGCAAAATTCGCTGTTCCGAGATTTCACTGTTATGAAGTTTTGATGTTGTTGTCTCAATGTTCAGGGAGACAACGTTATGGGCATTCAACGTTATGAAGGGTAACCATTAATTGGCAGTTTTTGTGCTCAGAAAGCAGAACAATTTACTGACAAAAGCAGAAACACAATTTTGTGGAATAAATCCCCAACAAAATCAAATCGCAAAAAAATACATAAGAAGGAGTTTCATGCAATACCAAAAAAACATGAATGCATGCCGAAAAAAAATAGTAACCATCAACCAACAGCACACATCAGCCTCAGGTCTGTGTGGTATTAAGGGAAGACCAAGTAGTATCAAACAGAAACATTTATTATACATAAAAACCAATGTGGAAAATAAAGGTTCCAGTGCTATATTAAAACCAGGGCATTTGTTCCTGAAGCAATGGACTTTTCCAGTCGATACAACTTGGTCTTACCTTAATACCTCACAGACCTGAAGTGGTTGCGTGCTGTTGGTTGACATTAACATGCAATACCCATATTAAATCAAAAAGATGTGATTTGAAGAGGTTCACAAGATCTTTCACAAGACTTAAAAAAGTAAAAAGTATGTATGAAAGATCTTTGGGTAAAAATATTGAAAACAACTCTGAAACATTCTGTATAGTAGCTCCTAGAGAATATGTCAGCAATTTTGATTTACAGTATATATATTTTTAATTATTTTAGCAGAATGTTTTATTATGCAATTTATTTAAGCTCATCAACAAGTCGCATACTACTTTTTTGTTGACTTGTGTGCATGCACAATTTCAACTTGTTGCTACACTTTAAAGAATCTTTTACATAGGAAGCCACATCAAAGCAATTATCTGTGCAATCAGCAAAGATCATACATGGCCTATGTCATACATGATAATTTAATAAAGATGTCTCCTTTTTAAAAAACGTGTAAAAAATAGAAAAAAAAAGCAAACTGGTTTGAGTATTCTGCTTTCTTTCTCTCATTTGACAGTACTGTATGTCATTTGATATAATCATAAAGGTCAAACCAGCTATAAGACAGTAAGCAGATATGTGTAAACTGAATTAATGCCACACAAACACTGAATTAACTTGGTCACTCACATACAAAATAATCATTGTGAAATAATGAAGATGATATTTTTATATGTTGCTTCCTAAGTGTGATAGAATTATTACAGCCCATAAATGTTACATGGAGCTGTGCATTATTGAATTAATACAGGATCTTAAAACTATATTAACTCAGTCATACATGGATAGAAGCACATATATTGAGTCTGTGGATCACAAAAAAGCTATGTTGCTCTGTGTGATTTCCAGAGGTGCCGGAAGCTGTTGAAGGCTGGGGGTGAAGGGTGACAGGGGCACTTAGTGATGTACAAAGGGCAACTTTTTATAAAACTATTTACTACCTCAACATAGGTTCACTTGGAGGATATTTTAAGCTTAGCAAATTTCCATTTTGGTGCTTGAATTAACATTTCCCAATTGGTTTTCCCCATCCCATGGCTGATAATTGCATATTAGCCCTAGTGAGGATAACTGTGATCACACCATAGATAATTTGAGGGGACCCATGTAATGGATGCAGCATTTTGGAACTGCCTCTATCCATTAGTGGCACAGGGGGCAATCATGGGGTGCATTTTCTATTACCCATCCTTAGATCCAAGTTATATTTGAATATGGATAGGGATGAGCTTTCTTTTACTTGAATAAAGAGTGTGCTCTGGAACAGCGGTATCCTCTGTGATATATCTCCACCTCTCCACACCATTCTGTTTAGATACCTGGACTGAATATGGCTGATGCCATTTGACTTGTTGATGTTCAGTAGGTCCATCAGTATTGGGTTGGATGATGCTTGTATGCTATACACAGCGCACCTCTTAGCACTCTGTAGGATACCAAGTATAATGATAAGGCTATTGTTTAGGACTTGTATCTTTTTAGTAAGGTATCTCTGTGGGCATGCCAGTTGTTGCATGTGTTTAGACAGATACATGCCAAAGTGGGCATTATGCAAAATGATTGACCTAATGAGGACTTCATAAAGAAGAACAATAACATCTCTAGATGTAGTCACAATAAATTTGTTCACAAGCTGTGCAAATAGAAAGACTATCTTATGACACAGGGCACATGCTGGTCAAAAGTTAGGTCACTGTCCACACAAGTTCCCAAATGCCAAACAACTGGGTCAACTCACAGGAGGGTATTGTTAATTTGGTATTTCCCCTGGGGTAGACAACTTTCCAAAGGATACGTTAATGTATTTTCAATTCATGATTCTGGCACCAGTTACTGTTTGTGACAAACCTTCCTGCATGATGGTTAAGTCATTTGGGAATTCAATAACTGCTACTAACTTGCAGTCATCTCAAACTTAGTCAGCCAAAGCCCTTCGGCATTTGCTTTTACTTCTGAGAAGTAGATGTCAAACAGGAAAAGTCGGCACAGAACCCTGGGGGACTCCATTGCTGACTGGTCTCTTTCTAGAGGTAGCCTCCCCTATTTTCATCTCCTGCATCCTGTAATGTGAGATAGTTGGCAGCCCATCTAGTTATGCAAGAATTTATTTCCAGTTTATTCAGCTTTTCTACTACACCTGAGTAGGAGAATATGTCAAAAGGCTTGGCCAGGTCAAGGTACTGTGGTGTGAACTGTTTTACCTTCATCCATTGCTTTGGTAACAGGAGTAAAGATTAACACTTGCCCATGATTTTGAGCCTTTCACACTCTTTCTCCCTGATTCTTGCCATAAGAGGTTGAGAGAGCAGAGGATATGTTTGACTGTCCTGATTTTATGTCATACTTGTGGTCTCTTCCTCATAAGATTTGTGGTTTTCTGACAAATTTATGAGGACTTCAAAACTTAAATAATGACAGACTTCATATACTTCAGAAAATGCATGCTAAAGCAAAACCTATTATTCTAGCAACTAAGCATATAAGAACAATGCTATACGTAAAATCTGTCCCTGATTCTGGACCTTTGACCTTTTTCCAGCCCATTACGTTTTTGGTTTTATTTCTTGAGCTATGAGGTTTTGAGGTTTAAATAAGCAGAATAAAAATCACACAGTATTTTTATTGTTCTTTTAAATAAATTAAGGTTTCTTGCATGACTTTAAAAATCTAATAAAACTGAGGCCAACCTGCAGTAATGAAAAAAATTGAGAAAAGAAGACTTAAGGCAAGGAAGAAACTGTTTTCAAAGTTATTCCAGTTTCTTGCCTGCATTAGGTCGTATTTTATCATCACCATCATCGTCATTGTTATTATTGTTAGAGCGTGTTTAAATTTGTAGTTTTAAACATTCTTTTAATAAACAATGAAGCAAAATGTATAAACCAATAATGACAAAACTACCCATTTCAGAAAATTTCAACGATAAAAGGCAACTCAAACTTCTGTCAATCTACCAATATCACTCAATAAGTACAATCTGTGCAGAAGTAAATGTTGTCTGGATAACTCCACATTAAAGAGAACTGTAACTAATAAAGAGGTTGCTACTGCCAAATAACTTTACATTTTAATGTTTCATCGACAAATTCAGTGGCTGCTGCCCTTGAATTAATTGCCTATATTACATTAAAAAAGTGATAAACTGGTAATATTGCAATAAGAAATGACAGATAAACCAACAACAAGTTCATAGTTACTAGGCATTTCATACAAAAGAGGATACACTCAGGAGGGTAGAGCCCCTGTCCCCTCTTAAAATGCACCAAATAATCGGCAATCAAATGAGCACTGCAGTATCAGCACTCCATCTGCATGATGTGGGAGGAAAATCCACAGCCTTCTGCACCAAAGGCAATTATGCTAATGACATAGCTTTCAAATTCTACAACACAAACAGTGACTGCCATTTAATAAACAAAACAGTTAGTTGTCCATTGAAAACAGACTTACCAAGAGCAACAGTAAACATTCTTCCATTGAAGCTCACAATTCCATGAAAATGAACTGCAACTCATAATCCCTTGAAAAAATGCACTGAAACTCATAATTCCCTGCAAATGTACTGAGGCTCACACAATTCCATCAGTGGTCTGGTAGTTGGTGTACAGGATCCATGCTCTTGTCTCCACTGAAGCTCACAATTCCTTCAGCAGTCTGGAAGTTGGTGTAGAGGATTCAGGTTCTTGTCTCCTGTAACCAAGTTACAGGGTCATGCCTGATCGAGTTAATTGACTAAACTGCCCTCACCCCTAACTAGGGCATTGCATACCATATATCCATACCTCTCAACCTCTTAGCATAAGAAATCTGGACAAAATCTAAAATAATGGGGGGGCAATGCTCCAAAAATAGGGACAGATTTTAATTATTGCTCTTATATACTTAGAAAGGTGCTAGAATAACAGCATTGGTCTTAGCAGGCATTTTCTGAAGGAAATTAAGTTTGAAACTCAAACATTTGACATTATTTTATTTCAGTCTTTAGTGATTTCCCAGAAAAAAACACAAATGTTGTGGAATACACCAAAAATATGAGGAAAAAATCAGGACATTCTGCAAAATTCTGAACAGTTGAGAGGTATGCATAACTCTCAACCTCTTACTGCAAAAAATGTGGACAAAGCCTAAAATAATGGGGATACAATTGCCCAAAATAGGGATAGATTTAAATATTGCTCTTTTTAACTTAGAAAGTTGCTAGAATGATTTGATTTGTGTTAGCATGTATTTGCTGAAGGATATGAAGTCTGAAATTCATATATGTGTCATTATTTAGTGACTTCAGTCCTCCCTGATTTGCTAGAAAACCACAAATTTTATGAGAAACAGGCCAAAAATATGAGGCTAAATCTGGACAGTTAAGAGTTATATTAAACACACACACACACACACACACACACACACACACACACACACATACACACACACACACACACCTAGTCTCTGACATAGCAACTCATATACACATGCCTACTCTCTCACATAGCAACACACACATACCTAGTCTTTCTCATAGCACCACACACACACACACACACACACACACACACACACACACACACACACACACACACACACACACACACACACACACAAGCTCGCACTTTATCTCTCATACAAATAGAATGGCTAATTTAAATCCCATACACATACATGCACACGCTTATATAAAGCATAAAAATATGTGACTACATTAATCAGTATAAGCTGCCACTCAGAGAACTGAAGCCATCTTTTTTTCTTTCATTTTTTTTTTTTTGTGGTCACCAATAAGAGGGCCTTTGCAGGCTATCTTCCCACTGTGTTATTCTGTGAAAACAATATATACATTTTTCAGAGGGCTAGATCACCACATAAACCACTTTGCTCCTTATCACTTCTTTACTGCTACTGGATAACCACAGTGTCATTCAATCCTTCAACACACGATTGTCCCTGCTGTAGATGATGTCAGTCGATGTGCCTTCATTCTCCCTCAACCACTTTAGTCCACAAAAAATAGTACTACTTTTCTCTACTGTTTATGCAGATTATTTTAATTAAAATTTAACAGCCATCTTGACACAGAATTCAGCATTTCTATATTACTTTCCTTTTAATTCAGGTTTCTACTGGAATTCTGTGGGTATTCCACGAGTCCTGAGTGAATTGTTGGAAATGAGTAGGATTCTGGGCTGAGCATATTAGAGCAGAATTATCAGTATATTAGATTAAGTTGGAATGCTTAAAAGTCAAATGCAAATTGTTTATACATATGTTGAACAAGAGAGGTCTAAGTATTGATACTTGGGGTTCACCAAGAGATAATAGTAGGAAGGTGGAATAGCTTGATTGCCATTTATCAGCTTGTGATCTATCTGACAGTAACTTTAGAATCAGGAGAGGGCTGGATGGAACAGGCCTAATGATGTAAACTGAAACAGTAGCTTCTCATGGGAGACGTTATCAAAAGCTTCTGATAAGTCTAAGAATAGTTCAGCTACAATATTGTTTGTGTTACATTTTTGATTGATGGTATTTATGAAGTTGAATAAAGCATTATTACTGCTGTGGTTTGGATTGAAAATGTGTTGGGTAAGTAAGAAAAGATTTTTGTCAAGGCTATATTTAAATAGTTATACATTTCTTGAAGATTTTAGACAAGGGTGAAAGAATGGCTATGCACCTATACTTGGAGAGTTCAGTGATGTTGTCTCCTTTGTGAAGAGGCAGAATATAAGATTTCTTCCAGAGCGAGGGAACATAAAATTCTTCTATAGATCTATTTATCAGAATAGAGACAGGATAGGCTATGGCTTTAGCAGCAGCAATTTTGAGAGAGCTTCCTGGTAAATTATCAATAGCTAAGGTCGTGGGTTTTAATTTCAGGAAGTGCTTCTTTATGGTATAGGTGGGGACAGAGTTGAGGAAGAAGGTTTTAGAATTGTTGATGTCTTGAGAGGTATTTTGTGGACTGTTATTGTTATTTTTATTCAGTTTGTTTGTTTCTTTCGGCTTTTCTCGGTTAGGGGTCGCCACAGCGGAACTCCGGTCCACTAATGATTGGCAGTAGACTTTTACGTACTGGCTTGCTGGGCCTAATGCACAACCTTCAATGAAGGAACGCCCATTCACGCATGTCGCCACACAGAAGACGCTCTAACTGAGAATCGAATGGGCAACGTCTAACTGTGAGGCGACAATGCTACCGCAGCACCACCACCATGGGTTTGTTATTTTTATTCAGTAATAAATTTATAGTATGCATGAACTGGAAGTTGAATAGAGTGGCAATACTGTCTGGATACATATGAGGGTATGGGTTGGGCTGTTGACGTCTACCAGGGATTTGATACCCAAGAACAGCAAACAGACCAAAGATACAAAAATCCAATTCCATAGCCACAGAAAATATTCAAGACTTTATTGACAAGTTGAGCACTTTCTTCCCACAATCGAGACTTCTTCAGAACATTTTTCCATATGCACACATCCCTCTTAAATAGCCATTAAAACCACCCCACCCATCCAATTATGTAATCACATAATGAATACTTAAAGTCAACCACCTCTTAAAACATATTCAAATACTATGAACATTATAAATAGAATTATCCTATTTTAAGAGAAAAGAAACGGCATAAATGGCTCACTTAAATTCATATATACTACAAAATGTATGTATTATAAAAATGTATGTGTTATGAAAATAATATATATACATATATATATATATATATATATATATATATATATATATATATATATATATATATAGATATATATTATATATACCATTAAAATAAAGCATAATAAATATATATTATTTTGTTATTATTAAAAGTGCTATACATATCTTATAACCAAGAGTTCTGTAAAAACAATCCTAAAAACACAAGCCTAAAAAACAAATTATTAAAAAAAAAAAAAAAAAAACAATGAATTTTCCATGACACTGAATGACATTTTGTTGAAAAATACTGTGAATATCTTAACCTAAAATATTTTTCAACTTTAATAAACACATTACATTAATAGTCTCATTAATTCCTGGAAACTGGGTGGCATTAAGTCTTAATTGACACCTCAGTTCACACAAATCCAAATGTACATCCAAAATTGCCCTTTGACAATCCTTAACAATTTGTTGAAGCACTAAAATTTTAAATGTATGATCATTAAATTCTTGTACATGTCTACTCAAAGCATTTGTAACTTTCCGGTTTCTTATATCCAATAGATGTTCTCTCATCCTATCCTTAAATTTCCTACGTCTTCCCCACATAGAATGCTGCACACATTTGACACTTAGCCAAATACACCACATTCATGCTATTACAATTGAAACAGCCAGTAATATATAATACCCTTTTGTTTAATATAAATCTACCCTTGGTTTCCAATAGACTCTTACAACAAATACCCATTCCACATTTAAAATTTCCATTTATTCTAAAAAGGACCAAACCAACTCATCTCCTTTTTATTGTTATTATTAGATTCCAATATGTTCTTAAATGATCTATCTTTCCTGAAAACTACCAAAGGCTTTTTTTTCGATTTTGCCAATAAGACGGTCATCACAAGCCAAAATACCCCAATTTTGCCTGATAATTTCCACTATTTCCTCCCCATCCAAATTAAATGTAGTAATGAAACTAAGGGGTCCATTAACTTTTTAACCTGGTCCAGCAGGAATTTACCAGGACCACTTGTTCCACCTCCTTTCAAAATGGGTTTATATACCCCATCGTACCTTATTGTTATCACTTCCCTAGCAATCTTTTGTACCATACTATTGGGGTGCCCTCTCCTCTCAAGAAGTTTGGCAATAAACTCCACTTCAGCTTCAAATATTTCATCTTTACTTACCATGCAGGCATCCCTCACCATTTGCCCCTTTACTATAGACTTTTTTTGATAAAAGTGGTGCCAACTCGAATAATCCAAATAAGCATTCGAAAAGGTTGGTTTGCAATATATTTCTGAAGTAAGCTTTTTTTTTTTTGCACAATCAACCCTTAAATTCACATCCAAATATATAATACTCTCACTGCTATAAGTGTATGTGAATCTCAAAAATTGAATAGTTCCATTAATATACTCAGAAAACTCATTCAAACATTCCAATGGTCCCTCCCAAATCAAAAATATATCATCCAAAAAATGAGTAAAAGTCTTAATAAACTCAGCAAAGGGACCCTTAAAAATGTATTCCTGCTCCCAATATGCCATCACATAGTGAAAATTGGGGCACAGGCCGCCCCCATGGCTACTCCAGTGGCCTGCTTATAATACTGGCCCTCAAAGAAAATATAATAATTACTTAAGACCATCTCCATAAGTGCAGATAGTTTGTTAATCTCATCCTGCTCATACAGACCTGTCTTTAATAACTGCATTTCCAACCAGTTAAGCCCTATTTCATGGAGTATTACAGAAAATAAATTGCAGACATCAATAGTCACTAATTTCATTTCATTGCTTATTATTACTTCATTCATCTTCTCCAAAAAATGCCATGAGTCTCTACAAATATACTTGTATATACCCAATGCCATTTATTTTCTCTTAAAATATGGTAATTCTATTTATAATGTTCTTAGTATTTGAATATGCTTTAAAAGGTTGTTGACTTTAAGTATTCATTATGTGATTACATAACTGGATGGGTGGGGTAGTTTTAATGGCTATTTAAGAGGGATGTGTGCATATGGAAAATGTTCTGAAGAAGTCTCAATTGTGGGAAGAAAGCGTCCAACTTATCAATAAAGTCTTGAATATTTTCTGTGGCTGTGGAATTGGATTTTTGTATCTACCAGGCATTAACAGTTTTTTGATGGTGCCCCAGAACTCTTTTGGGCTTTTATGGTAAGTGATTTGACAGTTGAAGCAGTGGTGGATTTTATCTCACTTGACTTTTTCTTGATAAGATTGCAGAGGTATCTAAAGTGTTAATCATCTTGTGGAGTCTGACTTTGTTGTCAACATTTCCAGGTCATATCCCTTTTATACGTGAGAATGGTATCAGAGCATAGCCAGGGGCAGTGCTATGTGTGACTCTCTATCATCTTCTTGGAGCATGATTATTCAGTACTTTAAGGAAAATTGTAATAAAGAGAAGTATAGCGTCATCTAGAAGAATGGTTCAAAGGAGATTTTAATCGATTGATTTTTCAAGTAGATATGAATATGTTGGAATCATATTTGGTTAGCGCGAATGTTTTCACAAAGTGTGTCTGGTAAGGTTTGTGATAATGATGTTTTGCTTAGATTGATGGTAAATATTTAGTGCAGAAGGGATTGCTTATTATTTGACCTGTTAAACCTAGATCGAGTTTGGACAATTTGAGTGAAGCCAAAAAATAATGATGTGAAGGGAGAATCAGTAATAAGGGAAAGCCAATCTATGTTTCAGTCTCCAAGAATAACTGTTTCATAAAGGATGCTTGATGTTAGCCAGGAAAGAATATCTTCCATAGCAGAGATGTCTTTTGGTGGAATATATAAGCAAATCAAACATAAAATTTTCTGTGTTCAGTCTGAGAAGGGGAATAAGGATTTATGAAAGTTTGTGGATTGCAGGGCATACAGGAAGTTCAATGGTACTGGATAACATTATAATAATGTCTCCTCTCTCATACATTATCATAGCTATTATGCTACAAATAGTCATTACATCATTAAGGTCATTAATTGTAGCTTTAGAGTTAAAATTAAATATTTCTAGGCAGTGATTCAGAAGATGGAATGAACTGACACCAGATGTATGAAAGGCTGGAAATATTATACATTTGAAAAAGACACATGATGTATTTATAGGTATTTATAAGTTTGGAATTAATAGATCATGACTCTTTCAGAATCTCAAATACAATAGGTCAGCTACACTGATACATCAAAACACCAGTGGGTCTATGTTTAGTATTTTTTCTGAATATTCAGGAATGTACTCCTTGTTGCTGCTTTAGGAACATGTGTTACTTCAACTTTCATTTTTCTATAACTTAAAGAAATTAGGCTCACTTTGGTTAAGAGCTTGTTGTATCTCAGTGCGTTAGACCTTCTAGCATGTTATGGTTTATACACAAATAAGTGAAAGTGAAAAAAGCACCAGGTAACACAGCTCCAGGACCAAAGTTTATTAAAGCGCTTTTCGTTTGCCAGGTAAGCAAACTTCTTCAGAATAATTTACACACAACCACAATGCAGTATTTAAAACATTAATTAATCGTCAATTAACTCAATGAGTATCAATTAAGGTTAATAAAGGTGGAATTACCTTCAGACCTTATGTATGTGTATGTGTTCCTACAAAGTCGTACATTCCTAATCTTTTTAAATATACATACAAAATAGACATAAACTTATAAAAAATAAAGTTTCTGTTTGTAAAATAAGTCTATTAAAAATGCAAAAAATAATATAAAAATAAAAATAAAAATAAAATTAAACAAAAATAAACCAAAAATAACTCCGTTTGTTGTTCCTTATCAGGAAGACTAGTAATAATAAAAATATTACTAATAATTATCTAAAACTAAACCAACTAGTGAATGTACCAAAGCCACAATGAAACTGTAAAGAACATGTCGTGATAATAAAAAATAAAAAATATTAAAAATCTTAAAAATATATATATCTCTACCTTTTAAGGCTCAAAATACTAAGTATACATGAAATGGAACATGCTTCATTAAGACCTGGATAATGATAAGCCTCCAACCTAATCTGCCAGTATAGTTCAAGTTCAAGTAATTTTAGTGAGGCAGGTCCACCTCTATTGAATGAAATAGTCTGATCTATTGCAATAAATTTGAACTGATGGGAAGGGAAATCAACAATGTGTTTGGCAAGAGCATTAGTTAATGTTTCCTTATAGCGTACTGGTGTTCATAAATACGCTCTCTGAACTTGCGTTCGGTTTTCCCTATATAGTATGCCGAACAATTTTGGCACTGTGCTAAGTAGACAAGCATCTTAGAATTACAATCGTTCCTATGTTTTAATTTGAATTCTTTCTTGTTAATGGAAAATCTACTGGATTCAATTATATATTTACAGAAATTACAGGCATGGCATTTGAACATACCCGGGGATCTTGTAAGAGATGGTTTCATCTCGAACCAAGATTTAAGGTTCCTAGCTTTCCTATATGTCACCTTCAGAATCAAACCTAATTTAGAAGACACCCCTGGGTCTGCTCTAAACAAATGCCAGTTCTTTCTGATAATATGCCACAAAGTATTACTGTCCACTGCAAAAGTGGTAATAAATCTAGGTACGTCCAACTTAGGAACCCTATCCACTGTATCCACTACGTCGGAAGCCACGTTACTCACAGAAAATAAAGGTGTTGTTAATTCCACCCTTTCCTTCACTTGTAATAATGGTACATAAACATTCGATCTCCTTTTAAGAGAAACCTCATTAATTAAATCATCAATTAATTTAATGGGATAACCTCGACTCAAAAACATCCTTCTAAGAGTTGTACATTCTTCACTGTACATGTCATCCCTACAAATAATTCTTGCCGCCCTTACAAGTTGTCCCTTTACAACTGCCCGTTTCTGTGTAAACGGATGACAACTTGTAAAATGCAACAAGGTGTTGGAGTAGGTAGACTTCCTGTGGATCTTAGATGTATAACTTGAAACAATGGAGTCCTTTTCTAAAAAGATGTCAAGGTAGGGTATCTGCTTGTCACTAAAAGTGGAAGTGAACACCAAAAAGTCAGTCGTGGAATTAAGATGATTAACAAATTCGGTGGCTTGAACTTCATCTCCATTAAAGAGGATAAAAATATCATCTAAATAACGTGTGTAGAATACTGAATATTCAGTGTATAATGGATGGTTAAAGACAAATTGGTGCTCCCACTGTGCCATGACCAAGTTGGCCACACTGGCACCATAGGGTGAACCCATACCAACACCAATAGTTTGTAAATAGTAGTTGTCACCAAACATAAAGAAATTTTTGGATAATGCTAAATCCAAAAGCTCAACTACCAATGAGATGTCATAAGTGCTGGCACCTCTAGCTCTTAGTCTATCCCCCACCCAATCAATTGCTGTGTCGTGGGGGATACAGGTGTATAAATCTTTAACATCTATTGTAAAGAAGTTGAAGTGATCCTCGTACTGTAACTCGTTAATTTTGGATAAAAATGTCCATGAGTCTTTGCAAATTTGCACCTCTAGTGAAATATATTTACGTAATATGTGGTCAACTACTTTGGCACACGCATAAGATGGTGATTCCCGACTATCAATCAATGGATGCATAGGAGGGTCAATCAAGTTCTTATGGATTTTTGGTATGCCGAAAAAATATGGAACCCTGGGGTAGGAAGTTGACATATAATTGTATAAATCCTGGTTAATCCTGGCTTCCAGGAACATCTCCTCAATATGGTCCTTGATGATCCGGTATGCGCCATTGACTTCATTAATAGAACTCAGCGCGTAAGCAGGAGTGTCGAGTAGTGAAGCCATACGATCAAAGTATTGATCATTGTCAAAAATCACTACCCCCCCCACCTTTATCCGGCTTACAAATACGTAAATTGTTTGAACGAAGAGCATGAATACAGTCAATTTCAGATCTGTTGTTATTATGAAGACCTCGTGGTTTATACCTATTTTTAAAACACCTAATATCCACCTCACATATCTGTTCAAACATCAACAAGAGTGGGTGAAGTGGGGGATTAAAGGTGCTAGGAACATGGAGTTGATTAGAGGTGTCAGTGTAGGCTCCCCCACCCATCATAAGTTTGAAATTAAGTTTCCTAGTAAAAGTTTTGACATCGATGATAGCCTTAACAAAATCAAAATTGTGTTGAGGCACATACGTATGACCTTTAGCCATTAGGTCAGCCATGTCCGTTGTAATGGGAATATTAGAATAATTGTAAACTTTAAAATCTCCAGAAGTGTTCGTGCTTATGACTGGAACCTGTTGCACATTATCAACATCCAAGGCATTGGTGACTGGAAGAACAAATGTTTGTGTGTCCAGAACGTCTTCTGGATGTAAATTAAAACACTGAACATCAAAAATCAGAGGGGCTAACGATTGGTTCTCCTCTGGTTTGGTTGGTTCAGCCATTGGCATTGAGATTTGGGTCTTGCTCCTAAAAAATTCTCCTGTGTGTTAGCATTATTGCTTACGTTGAAATTATTTCTATTTTGTATCCTCTCACTTCTACGTAATTCAACTAATGGCATATGGTCGTTAGCTAAAGGCAAGTCTTCCTGGATGTTAACTTCAGAATTATTGTTAGAAAAAACATTTTCTGCAGTGTTGAGATGGATATTATTGTTGGAGGTGTGAGGTCTAGTGTTTGTCCTCCATGTCTTCCCTAAAGGAGGATTAGGGTAACCAACCCCTTCCCTGTACGCCTTGGAATCCCTATCTAGTTTTTTTAATCTTCACAGATTTTAATTTAATTAAGTAACTGTCTATACTACTGAACAGTCTAGCGTAATCAAACCTGTACGTGTCAAAAACAGAATCAGTTTTAATTGCATTATCCAACAGAGTTGCTTCAGCATTAAGTTCATCCACTTGTAATGTATAATGTTTGATCATTACTTTTAACAGTTCAAACCCATGCCTATCATACATGGAAACCAGTTCTTGGTGAAATACAGAATTGCTCACCAACCCAGTTGGATACTGAAAATGTCTCAGACCTTTTGGCACAATTTTTCAAACTAAACATTCATTAAAATAAGCGATTTCCAGCTGTAACTTTTTGATTTTAAGCATAATGTTGTCCAGTACTTTTAAATTACTAGAAACATCAGGTTCAGAGGCAGCGCATTGAAGAGGTGCAGTAACTATTTCGGTGTTAAATGATGGATTAACACACACCCAGTTGGCAAGGTCAGGATAGTTAACAAAATTGTTACTCACCGAAGACTGCTGCCTGCTGTTCACTGAAACAGGTAAATTAGAACCATTGCCCTCTGGTTGACAGCTAATACTTGTTGCAGTGTTGCCATCAAGATGCCGACCAAAATTAAATGTAGTAGTACCAATAAGAGGTCGACCAGTGTTGGATGTTGTATTCTTTACCCCAACATCCAAAGAAGGCATAGTGAACGAGTTTTCATGCCTAGGGAATCCAGAAGCTTGTTGGTTTGACGATAAATCCAAAGCGTTCTGCTGTAAATTGATGTTAAATCCAGTAGCCGGAGTTCTCCTCTGTCTTTCTGCGTTGTCATCAACCAAACTTGCTGCTACGTGTTGCAGGTTACCTTGGAAGCCAGTAGCCAGAATTCTCCTCTGCCCTTCAGCGTTGTCGTCAACCAAACCTGCTGTAACAGTACCATTAACTGTAAGCACACATTCCGAACTAGCTGAAGCTAGATTACCTAAGTTTTCAGTCACAGGCAATATTGTGGTACTTCTCAATGGAACATGAATGCCTGAGTTGACCTCTACTCCATTAGTCTGGATTGAATTACCAGACGCTAAATTCGGGGAACCAGATGGGGTTGTACAACTGACTACTGGTTTCGTCTTAGGTTGCAAAACTGGTTTAGTACATTGTGCCTTTTCCAACAAATCGATTCTAAGTAACAATGAGTCGATTTTACTCAGCAGTACATCCAATGATTTAATGTTAATATTATGAGATTCAGGAGACTTTAAAGAGTCATTGTTATTACCTGGCGAACCCGATCTAAGTAGTTCAAGTGTAACATTAGGAAACTCACTGGCTGATTCACTAACAGAGTCAGACGCCATACTTGTAAAAAACGAAAAACCACAAATCACTAATAAAACAAACACTGGAACCAGCTGAGAGGATCCAAAAGTCCTTGCAGATAATGCAGAATACACAAATAAGTGAAAGTGAAAAAAGCACCAGGTAACACAGCTCCAGGACCAAAGTTTATTAAAGCGCTTTTCGTTTGCCAGGTAAGCAAACTTCTTCAGAATAATTTACACACAACCACAATGCAGTATTTAAAACATTAATTAATCGTCAATTAACTCAATGAGTATCAATTAAGGTTAATAAAGGTGGAATTACCTTCAGACCTTATGTATGTGTATGTGTTCCTACAAAGTTGTACATTCCTAATCTTTTTAAATATACATACAAAATAGACATAAACTTATAAAAAATAAAGTTTCTGTTTGTAAAATAAGTCTATTAAAAATGCAAAAAATAATATAAAATTAAAAATAAAAATAAAAATAAAATTAAACAAAAATAAACCAAAAATAACTCCGTTTGTTGTTCCTTATCAGGAAGACTAGTAATAATAAAAATATTACTAATAATTATCTAAAACTAAACCAACTAGTGAATGTACCAAAACCACAATGAAACTGTAAAGAACATGTTGTGATAATAAAAAATATTAAAAATCTTAAAAATATATATATCTCTACCTTTTAAGGCTCAAAATACTAAGTATACATGAAATGGAACATGCTTCATTAAGACCTGGATAATGATAAGCCTCCAACCTAATCTGCCAGTATAGTTCAAGTTCAAGTAATTTTAGTGAGGCAGGTCCACCTCTATTGTCTGAAATAGTCTGATCTATTGCAATAAATTTGAACTGATGGGAAGGGAAATCAACAATGTGTTTGGCAAGAGCATTAGTTAGTTTATGTTTCCTTATAGCGTACTGGTGTTCATAAATACGCTCTCTGAACTTATGCTCGGTTTTCCTATATAGTATGCCGAACAATTTTGGCACTGTGCTAAGTAGACAAGCATCTTAGAATTACAATTGTTCCTATGTTTTAATTTGAATTCTTTCTTGTTAATGGAAAATCTACTGGATTCAATTATATATTTACAGAAATTACAGGCATGGCATTTGAACATACCCGGGGATCTTGTAAGAGGTGGTTTAGTCTCAAACCAAGATTTAAGGTTCCTAGCTTTCCTATATGTCACCTTCGGAATCAAACCTAATTTAGAAGACATCCCTGGGTCTGCTCTAAACAAATGCCAGTTCTTTCTGATAATGTGCCACAAAATATTACTGTCCACTGCAAAAGTGGTAATAAATCTAGGTACGTCCAACTTAGGAACCCTATCCATTGTATCCACTACGTCGGAAGCCACGTTACTCACAGAAAATAAAGGTGTTGTTAATTCCACCCTTTCCTTCACTTGTAATAATGGTACATAAACATTCGATCTCCTTTTAAGAGAAAAAGTTTTTTTATAAGTTTATGTCTATTTTGTATGGAAAATAAAAAAGATTAGGAATGTACAACTTTGTAGGAACACATACACATACATAAGGTCTGAAGGTAATTCCACCTTTATTAACCTTAATTGATACTCATTGAGTTAATTGACAATTAATTAATGTTTTAAATACTGCATTGTGGTTGTGTGTAAATTATTCTGAAGAAGTTTGCTTACCTGGCAAACGAAAAGCGCTTTAATAAACTTTGGTCCTGGAGCTGTGTTACCTGGTGCTTTTTTCACTTTCACTTATTTGTGTATTCTGCATTATCTGCAAGGACTTTTGGATTCTCTCAGCTGGTTCCAGTGTTTGTTTTATTAGTGATTTGTGGTTTTTCGTTTTTTACATGTTATGGTTTCTCTCTCATTTAACAATTATGGCCTTACCTCAGGAATAAATGATAAACTACTGCCTTATTCAAGCTTGGTTCGTTACTACACTGCTGACTAACCCACAAGATCACCTTACGTTTTCTGTACTTGACAGTTTACAAATTACAGCTCAATTTGTTGTTTGTTGTAAATAGGATTATATAGACTGTGTTAATGAGCTTTGAAGCATGAGATATTTGCATTTTTTTACCAGAAGTAATGCATTTACATTTGTTTATGTTCACTTAAGGATATGGAATCAGTCCAATAGTTTTAACTTTTAAGAAAAATCCAAAAATGTGCTATATCACTAGAGTTAGCAATAATGCTAACCATTCTAACATTATCAACATAAATAACATGGAAGGTGGGTCTATTAACTATGATGCTGGATAAGTGGCATAAGATGGACACTTGCAATACACTTTGATTTAGTTTCAGCGAGCTAATTTGGCCTCTCATATTCAACATGTTTATCTTTGTACTACTAGTAACAAGCTGGAAAAGGCCTATTTCTATTAGCTTCTTAACAAATAACTGATAATCTACTGAGCAAAAAGCATTTGAGAAGTTAATGTAGATTGCATAATGCAAACTTTCCTCAAGAACACTAAATGCATTGTTACAGAAAAATATATTATCTGTTGAAACAGAACTGTACTGCCAAATGTTTAGCCGCCTCTCAAATATCACCTAGACTTATTTGCTATTAATATTTCAGACCTTTAGTAATTATCATTTCAGTAACAAATGCAAAACAAAAGTGTGATGGAGAGATCAAGGAAGGGAAAGGTGAGCAAAACAACACATTTTGAAGTACTCTCCAAAACTCCAATTTAAAGTATGTGTGACCTGTTAACTAGTTAGATAATTGCCATCATGTTATGAAAGTAGAACATGTAGTAATAATATGAAACCTTTAAGTATACATCAGAATGAGCTGGTATATTGTTTAGGTCTGAATGAAGTAAAAAAGCAATGTGTTAGATAATTAAGATAGTAATATGAAGAGCTTTTAGAAAAAAAAAAACTGTTTATTGAACTCCAGTTAGGTAGGTTGCATTGATAGATGCCTTGAATCCCATCATCAGCTATGTTTTGGGTCTATATCATTTTGTCGAAAACACAAACAGTCGAATACCTATTTATTGAACTCAATAAATCGAAAGCTAAATTCAGCAAATGATCACTTCTGTGATTTTTTTCCCTGGGAAACTAATTAGTGGACCATCCCAGTGGCCATCACAAGAACCACATAATTTAAAACCCACCCAAGTGGGGGACTGTAACCCCTCACACCTCCCTAACTAAATATATCAACTCCAAATTCGCACTACAGTGGGAAAAGGGCAAATTCCCAATGATGGTCAGCTTGGAATACACACAGTATGCAGTTCTCTGCATCTAGCACAATTTCCCTTAAGAGCACATAGGGACCACACTCAATTCAGGCTCTGGATTTTTCTCTGTCTCCCTCCAAGTCCCCAGTAAAAACACCATTGGCACAGCTACAGAGTTGAGTCCTCAGCCGAGTGCCCAAGTCAATTCCTCTAGCATTCTGTCAGTGAAACCAGTGCTTTGTGTCCCTGCTCTAAACAGCTGACATACACATTCTTTGAGATTTGATTTTCACACACACACACACACACACACACACACACACACACACACACACACACACACAAACCTGGGAAAGACTGGCACTGTTTTACTAGCTATGCCCCCTTCTGCCCAGACTATAAGGTAGTTACTGCCACCAGACACTCCAAAGCCAGCTACTCTAAGGCTTTTACAAGGGTACCCAATTATACTGAGTGAAATTAATATTAATACAAATGGTCGTTTTTTGAACAATGCAGTAAGACTTTCAGGAGTGGCTACAGTGTCAGTGAATAAATATAAGTCTCTCAGTGTAGGGTTTAAGTATCTTTGTGATCCTTCCCAGCTCCACTTCCACAGGAAGTCTGGTATCCTTTGACAGCAGTGTCTCCCTGTCAGCTCAGGTACTATCACTCACCTCTGTCCTTCTAGTCACTCTGTTCAAGAGAACATCAGTACCAACCAGCATCTGTGGCTCACCTTCATGCTCACTGCTGCAGGGTAGCTCCCTCTCTGAAATAGCCACCTCACCAACCCTGGGTTCAGGTGTGGGGTCTGTCTGAGTCTCCCAGAGGCTACCAGACCCACATGCCTGTCTCCAAGCCCGACTGAGTGTAACTGCATGCACACAAGGCACTGCATTATCAAAGTCAATCCCCATCGAGACATCTGTAGGGATATCCTCAAACACACCGACTTGCTTGCTTCTTTTTCCATCTTCCTAGTCAAAGTGAATCCTGGCCAAAGACATTTGGAATGGGGTCCCTCCTAAAGCTCTGACTGGAGTAGACTGCCCTAGCAAGTACTGCTCCTCTTTAACCACTGCAGGCCTCATAATGGTTATGTCAGAGGCTGTGTCTCTATTAGCAGTGGCCTGTTTTCCATCCACTAAGATCAGATATAAACTCTGGTGATAGTTTGGTACCTCTGTTGTCTCCAGACAACTTAATAGTGGCATACTATTATTCTAACTTGCTAGCCACCCCACCTTTTGTTCTCCATCTTGCTACTGTGGACATCTGTATGCTATATGGCCCCACTGATTACATTTAAAACATCTAAACCTTGATCCTGGCCATGTACCTGAACTAGTGGCTTCCCCTGTCACTGGTGGACTCTATTAGGATAGTTTAGGCTCCCACCATGTGTTGCCTCATACCCATGTGCAGCATTGGGTATCCCCTTCCTGTGCAGTGATGCCCTGCTTGCTAAGTAACTCAGATGCTGTTTTCGAAAAATGCTTACATGGCCACTATCATTTTGGTTTTCAATGGGGAAAAACCTTGGGGAATATCTTTCTTCGTTGAAAAATATATCATGTTAATAAACATAAGTTTGGACTGTGTTAACTGTGTGTACTGCAATGTGATATCTAAAACATCTATTAATACTTGAAAGGTTTTAAGCATTAGGCATTTAATTGCATGTACTAATGAATGGGTTGCATATATAGTGATGTGTCAGTGTGGTGCATTTTACGTAGGCCAAACTTTGAGACCTCTAAATCAATGAATAGCTGTACATCTTAGTGACATAAATTGTAAGTGCCCTAGAAGTGCTTTATATAAGCATAAACATGAACATGCTTCTGCCCATTTATTTTTGTCTATATTGACGTAGTGGTTGGTGAAGGTTTATCCATTTTGTCAAAACATAAAATATTAGATAAAAAGAAAAAATATGGATTATCAACTTAGGTATTATGTACAAATCAAGTTAAATGAATATTGGTAGGATGATTTATTTAATGCATTTAGACTCTTAGTGTCGATTATTAAGCATTTGATAACCTAAGCTGCTGAAGAAATAATATAGATATATATATATATATATATATATATATATATATATATATATATATATATATACAGACACACAGTGGATATAAAAAGTGTATACACCCCTGTTAAAATGCTAGCTTTTTGTGATATAAAAAAATAACTGCACAATAAATCATTTCAAACATTTTCCCACCTTTAATGTGACCTATAATCTGTACAATTCAATTGAAAAACAAATCTGTTAGGGAAAAAAATATAAAAAATAAAAAAACATACAATACGCTGGTTGTATAAGTGTGCACACCCTTACTAACACTTTTTTGAAGCACCTTTTTATTTAATTACAGCATTCAGTCTTCTTGGGTAGGAGTCTATCAGCATGGCACATCTTGACTTGGGAATATGTGCCCACTCTTCATTGCAAAAGCTCTCCAAATCTATCATATTGCTAGGGCATCTCTTGTGCACAGCCCTCTTCGGGTCACCCCACAGATTTTCTATTGAATTTAGTTCTGGGCTCTGACTGGGCAATTCCAAAACTTTAATTTTCTTCTGGTGAAGCCATTATTGTGTTGATTTGGACGCATGCTTGGGCTCATTGTTATGTTGAAAGGTGAAATTCCTCTTTATCTTCAGCTTTCTAGCAGATGCCTGAAGGTTTTGTGCCAAAAGTGACTGGTATTTGGAACTGTTGAAAATTTCCTCCACCGTGACTAAAGCCCCAGTTCCAGCACCCCAAAGCATGATGCTACCACCACCATGCTTCACCATGGGGATGGAGTTCTTTTGGTGATGTGAAGTGTTGATTTTGCGCCAAATATTCCTTTTGGAATTGCAGCCAAAAAGTTCAACCTTGGTGTCATCGGACCATAATACATTTTCTCACATGTGTTTGGGAGACTTGATGTATTGTTTTGAAAATTTTAGCAAGACCTGGATGTTTTTCTGTGTAAGAAAATACTTCCATCTTGCAACCCTACCCCATAGCCCAGACATATGGAGAATATGGGAGATTGTTGTCAAATGTAGTACACAACCAGTGCTTGCAGAAATTCCTGCAACTCCTTCAGTGTTGCTACGGGTCTCTTGGCAGCCTCCATGACCAGTTTTCATCTTGTCTTTTCATCAATTTTGGAGGGATGTCCAGTTCTTTGCAACATCACTGTTGTCCCATATTTTCTCCACTTTTTGATGACTGTCTTCACTGTGTTTCATGGTATATCTAATGCTGTGGAATTTTTTTGTACCCTTCTCCTGACTGATACATTTCAACAATGAGATCCCTTTGATGCTTTGTAAGCTCTCTGCAAACCATGACTTTTGCTGTAGCAGGCAACTGAGTAAATGTCAGGAGAATCCTACTAGGACAGCTGAACTTTTATTGGGGTTAATAAGAGTCTCTTTAATTGATGGCAAGTGTGTACCCAAAAGGACTGAATGTTGTAATTTAATCAAAAGGTGCTTTGACAAATTATTAGTTTTAGGGTGTGCACACTTATGCAACCAGTTTATTGTACGTTTTTTTTATTTTTTATATTTTTCCCCTAACAGATTTGTTTGTTTTTCAATTGAATTGTACAGGTTATAGGTCACATTAAAGGTGCAATCCACACCAAAAGAGACAAGTGCTACAGAGAGCAAAACTCCAACCAAACCAAAATAAAGAAGCACCAGCAGCCACAATGAGTCGTAGAAATGCCAAAACTTTAATGTGTCCAAAATGAAAACTGCCCCCAAATGTATCACACAAAACGCTTAACTTTCTCACTGCATTTTTCATTCCAAATGGAACTTCTTCAGATGTGAAATAAATTAATTAATTAGAACTCTCCCCTTAAATACAAATTTAAAAGGTTTACACCAATCATGTTCCTACATAAAAACATCTCATGAATATTAATCCACTACAATACATTTCCAAAAAGAACTACCAAACCCATAATAACTTATTCATTCATATTAAAAAAACTACAAAAGTATATGTGAATGGAATAAGCTAACTACATTTATGTGATCTGATGTATAAATATTTTTTCAAAAACTTAAAACTAGAAAGTTTGTAACTAAAAAAATTTCATTAACATACAAGCAAAATAAAATGCATCTAACCCACATATAAAATCCATGAAAATCCATGTAAATAGCTCTATCTAGTGGCTAAATTAAATACTTATTTGAATGTGTGCAGTTAGTAGATTTTTGTAAAATATAACTTATTCCTCAAAACCATTAAAATACATCTAAAAAAAATCTAAAAATTTACATCAAAAACGTTGCATATTCTTGGAATTCAAACCCATCAAAGCCTGTTCTGTCCTTAATTTCAAAATAGGGACTATGGACACATTTTCATTCAGTCCCGATGGTCTGCAGGCTTCCAAAACCAATTGCTAGTATAATTCTGTAACTTCAATTTTGTTTTCCCAGCCCCACCCCCCCCTTGAATGTCATGTAGGATACATTCAAGAACAAAAAGAAAGCTTCCTTACAAACTTTAGTATGCTTAAATAAAGCATTACTAAGGTATTTCTTATGGATGGCATACATATGCTCGTATATCTTTCTTTTAAAAGCCCTCTCCATTTTCCTCACATAAAAGGAGGGACATTTCCTACAAACTGCCAAGTAAATAACTGCTTTAGTGTCACAATTGACAAACGATTTGCTTGTCAACAGTTTATCCCTGCCTTGTAAAAACAAATTTTCACCATTAAACACATGGCAACATTGTGTGCATTTTCCGCATTTATATGTGCCATGTTTTCTTTCATACTCTTTCCTATCCACAACATTCCTTTCCAAAATTTCTTTGATATTTTTGTCCTTCCTATAGGAAAAAAGAACTGGCTGCTGGAAAATGTTTGTAATATCTGAAAAATTAGAGAATAAATTCCAATTCCTTTTGACTACCTCTTTAATCAACCCTGAACCACTGTTAAAATTTAAAATGAAAGCACCACTGAACTGGTTTTCATCCTTCTTTGTACCCTCCTCTATTTGTGTCCTAGCTCCATCAGATGTCCTTACTCCAAAAATGGGATGAAATCTATCAGATCTACCATTCTTGACTTCCCCTTATGACCTCTTCCAACATACTTTCTGGATATTTCCTATCTAAAAACATTTGCCTTAACACCTTCATTATAAAAATCTTTGGTTTTAGTAGTCGTCCTGGGTATTCTGATAAACTCAGTGGTGGCTGGTGACTTCAAAACAAAGGGGGGCTGCAGGAGACAGCTGGATGGGTGGGGCAAATGGAAAGGGGTGTGGCCAATTAGAAAGGGGTGAAGCTGTGCTCAAAACCATAAAAACTAGGACTTTAAATACGCTGCCCTGGGTGCCAAACCCTCATCATGAGAGCCCAATCAAGACAAAATGAAGTGGAAAAGAAAAAAAATATTTCAATGCATTGGCTACATGACAGCTTATGTAATATCTAGACAGAAACAAAAAGGTTGTGAGGCATGAAAATATAAATTACTTTTTAAATACATTACTGGAATGCCAGTCAAAATCAAGTATAAAAAACAAGCACCACTCAACTCAAATCACTTCTCTTTGCACTGCAGTTCTAATTATAATTTATATTCAGCTTTATAAAAGTACCAAGTAACATGCTGAAAGTAGCAATCTCTGTGATACCCCCACTTGTAAAAATGTTTCTTATCCAAAAAAGACTTGCTGCCTGACAACTATCTACTTGTTTCATGGGGAAAACATGATCAAAGTAAAACATGAGCAGCAAAGAAACAAAAAACAAGTTCAAGATAAATTGCTTAAAGCATTACTGCACAGGTTATGGACCACACGTGATAGATTGGCATTCTGTTTAGTTTATGGGTAAAGCCTGCAAAGATGACTGCAAGTCTCCAACAATTGTAATGAGCTTCTGAAAATACTGTAATCCTGTCTTTTATTACTAATACTGTCATATGCATTTCAATCCCTAAGGCTTATATGTTATCTAGTTATGTAAATATCATCTCCATGGCAACAACAAAAAGGCTTTCAGTGTTGATAACTCTTGAACAGTATGCTTATTAAAGCTTACTTGCATCTTACAATCTCAGGCAAGCTTACCTGATGGTCATTAAAAGCATTGTTACTTAAACACATAGCAACAGGCACTGCAACAACATGCATTTTCTGAATAATAAGAAGCATAAATCAATAGTATAAAAATATGACAAAAAAACAGAACATTCTGCAAAATCAAGGACAGATGAAAAGCCACTGTAGTACTTGTGTCTAACTTGGATGGGGGATACTCTGCACAGTTACACTGCATAACTGCTCCTTGTCTTGGTTTTACACATCCAGAGTCACTACATGGGGGAGTGGGGTGCAACAAGTATGTCACAATTTGAAATGTCTCTGGCTGACGGTGATGGCTCTGACACATTTGTCATACCTCTCAACCTCAGTGCAACAAATCTGGACAAAGCCATAAATAGTGGGACAAAGGCTCAAAAATAACAACCATTTTTAAATATTGCTCTTATAAACATAGAAAGATTGTATATCTTGCATCAGTATGAATTTTCTGAAGGGTATGAAATCTGAAACTCAAATGTCTGTCATTATTTTTTAACTTCAGTCTTTAATGATTTGCCACTAATTTGGTAAAAAAACACGATTTTATGAAAAATGAACCAAACATGTGATGCAAAAATATAAAATAGCCACACAATACAGCTGGAAACCTGCCAAAGAAGGGACACTTTTTTTTAATATTAGTACTGTTAAGTTGAGCAGCTGACAAAATAAGAGAATCTACATACATTTCTGAAATAAAAATAATCTATAACTCTGACCATTACAATTATTTATTAATTGTAAACCCTCCACATTTTCTTCAAAAAATTGCCATTTTGTTGAGGGATTATTAAGAGAGAGCAACATTATGAGCTAAAATCGGGGGCAGTTGAGAGGTTTGGATATATATAATTCTATAAATCAATTTATTTATGTGTACCTCTCAACCTCATAATGCAGGAAATCTGGACAAGGCCAAATATATTGGGAAAACAAACAAACCATAATAAAAAATGCTCATGTATAAACTAAAGGCAGTTGATAGAATAACAGGTCTTACTTTAACATGCATTTTTCTGAAGGGTATGAAGTCAGAAACTCAATGTCTGTCATTATTTAGTGACTTCATTCATAAATGATTTCTCAGAAAACCACAAATTGTATGAGGAACAAACCAAAAATAAGAAGCAAAAATCTATGCATTCTGCAAAAATCTGGACAATTGAGAGGTATAGTTCATCCGGAGCTGTCTGAGTTTGCCACCCTACCCCCATCACAAAATTGGGTTCCTATTGTATTGTCGACAGCTTAGGTTGTCAAATGCTTATACATTGACACCTAAGCATCGAAAGCTTACAATGGAAAATGGCCACATTATCAAATTCTTTCCTCAGGAAACAATGTGCATGGCCGTTATCAGGGATTTGCCCTTTCCCCACTGTAGAGCGATCTTGGAGTTGGTATATTTAGTTAGGGGGGTATGGGGGGCACAGGCTCCCACTATCTTTGTTTATTTTATTGATGGCCACTGGAATTCTTTCCTGAGGAAAGAACTCAATTATGTGGTTGTTAACTATTGTAAGTTTTTGACAGATAGGTGTCGATGTTTTTGGATTCGACAACCTAAGCTGTCGCTGTAATGATATAGACCCACAAAATCAAGGTCGAATGGGGCCTCCCTCCTGCAGCCGTTCCAATGTCACATTACTTGGCTATTACACCCTTTTTACCACAAACACTAATGTGCATGCTGCTTTACTTCTACAATGATTTGGATTTAATTTAAAAGTTTTATTTTACATTTTACAGCACAAAACACAGACATCTGCTAAGCAAAGCAATGCAGTCTCACAATGAAAACAGACTTAGAATTAAAACTTCTCTGCCCTTGAAATTCACATTCATTAAAACAGCATTGAAACCCACATTCAAAGAATATACATCTGGCCAGTGGCAGATAAAGATTAACTTTGGTCTGTTTTCAAATCAAAGGCACCTTGCATATGAAACATACATGTGTTCTTTGATTCATCCTTCATGATTGTATTAAATTATATTCCTTGTATAATACAGTACAGTTATTAGAGGTCATTTAAATGTATTGTTTTGAACATTTTTCCAGTAAACAATGAAACAAAATGCATGCACCAATAATGAAAAAACTGCCCAAGTCAGAACATTTCTATCATAAAAGTCTACTCAAACTTCTACAATCCACCAGTATCAGTAAATATGCATGATCTCTGCAGAAGTAAAAGTCATCTAAATAATTCCACATTAAAGAGATCTATAACTAAGAAAGCTGTTCCTGCTAGCAAACAACTTTATATTTCATTGTTTCATCTACAAATAAAGTGCCTATTGTCCTTGAGGAATACATTGCCTATGTTATATTAAAAAAAAATAAGCTAGCAATATTGTAATAGCGAATGGATGGCAAACTGATAACAGGTTCATAGTTACTAGATATCTCTGCCAAACAGGACATTCTCAAGACTGCAGGATCCACCCCCTTTAAAAGTACAACACAGTACAGTATCTGAAATGCATCTACATACTGTGGGAGTAGAACCCACAGCCTTCTGCATCAAAAGCAAGTATTCAACCTGTTATGCTATTAACAATCCAAGCAGACTCAGCATAAGTGGCACTAAACTTCTCTTCCCCTGAAGCTCTCAGCTCCTTCTAAAAATCCACTTGACACTCAACTATATCTCTCAACTTTGCAGCCCATGAAATCTGGAAAAAGTCAAAATTTGTTGGGGGGGGGCAAAAGCCCAAAAAACAGGGACACATTTTAAACATTGTTTGTATAATCCTGGAAAGTTGCTAGAATAAAATGCTGCATTACCACCATGTGTTTTACTGCCAAGTCTTGAACCCAGACCCTGTGCACTACAGTGAAAGCAACATACCACTATGCCAAATCAGCTGTTTCATGAATACAGGAAGACTGAAGCTTAAATGGCTATCATTTAGTGAATTTGGTTCTTACCATAGCTCTCAACCTCTTAGCACAAAAAATCTGGACAAAGCCAATAATGGGTGAATACAACCCCAAAAAAGGATCAAATTTCAAATATCAATCTTATAAACTTAGAAAGTTGCTAGAATAAAAGGGTTTGTGTTACCATGTATTTTCTGAAGAATATGAAGTCTGAAATTCAAATGCCTGTCATTATTTAGTGAATTCAATCTTCACGGATTACAAAAATCGAGAAAACCACAGATTTTATGAGGAACAGAACAAAAATATGTAACAAAAATCTGGTCAGTTTTCACAAGTGGTGGTGGGTAGGGAATTCAGGCTCTTGCTACCTGTACCCAAGGTACAGGGTTTGAGCATGAGTAACTCTAGCCACCAGGTATATTTAACTGGGGCATTTCACACACACACACACACACACACACACACACACACACACACACACACACACACACACACACACACACACACACACACACACACACTTCCTTGCAGCAGCTTTGTTTATTCCATATCACACAAAATAACAAACCTGTTCCTGGTTCCCGGTGGAGATGAATATTCCCTTGCAGCAGCTTCGTTCATTCAAAATAATGAACCTTTCCAAGAGTGACTGCAGATGTGGCAGTTAAATCCTCTTCCACTTTCTTCAGTTAGAAACTACATAGACCTCTGGGCATTTGTACACTGATGCCTTCTCTTCTTAATCTGGACTGGTTTAACAGCAGTCCGGATTTATAGAAACTAGTCGCCGAGCATGGATGCGCAGTTCTGGGACTTAAACAGTGAGTCAGTTGGACTTGCAGCTATGCTATTTTGTAAAATTCTTTTTTCTTTATTTTTACAGCTGGGGGGCTGCAGTCCTGCACTCCGATAACACGAGCCGCCCCTGGATAAACTGCACCTTCACCAGATTTCTTTTTTGTTTGTAGGGGTGAGCACTTGTATAGTAAAAATAAGAGTATGTCTCTTTCCTATAGACTCTGGAACCAAATTTCTTGTTGTCATAGTCTTTATAAATATTGACATCTAGATAATTTACTGCTTCCCTTGTAATGTATGCAAATTTAAAGTCAGTAGTTTCATTAATATACTGTATAAGCTCTAACAGTTTATCATCACTATCCACCCAGAAGAAACATAAATCATCTAGGTATCTTTTGTAAAGACACCTACAATCTTTGTATGCTGGTATGCTTAGTTCAACAGGAATTTTTCTCCCAAGTATTCAAAACCATGTTCGCATAGCTGGGGGCACAACTAGCCCCCATAGCTACGCCTTTAACTTGCTTGAAAAATTCCCCCTCAAAGCTAACAAAATTGTTGTTAAGAACCAACTCAATCAAAACTTCACATTAAAGGTGGGATAAGTTTTGAAAGGATTTATTGTGGTCTCATTTTTTATATCACAAAAACCTGGCATTTTAACACGGGTGTGTAAAATTTTATATCCACTGTATGTATGTATATATTTGAGGGTTTGCCCTCATCTAGAGGATACAGGTGGGGTTGTACTCTGCAAAAATGTTTATGGGTCTTATAGCCTTGGAAGTATCACCATTCTGATTTGCAACCTGTCAAGGTTATAGATATTTTTGGTTCACTTATTCATGTGTTGATTAAATGGCACATATTCACAATAAATCTAAGCAACTGTTTTCAAGCTCTGTGAAAGAAAATGGTAACTAATCTGTGCTGCTATTTAATTCTGTCATTATATGATATTTCTATCTTCCTTTTTTCACTTATGCATTTGAACCGTAAATGAAAATATTTTTTTTTAATCTAGTATAGATAATAATTACTCATGTAAGTTCCTCCAATACTTTCCAGTAATGGATAACAATTTTTTTCTAATACTTATCTGTCCATTGTTTTATACACAGACTTAAAAGTATTTATTCTCCAATCCTGTGACACCTCATCTGTATTTAAAGATAAAGATAAATTAAACAGAAGTGTTAAGGTTGCAGCAAGTCTGAATTTTAGTACTTTTGGATTCTTCTTGATTATAGCATTTTCTCTGGGGGCCTTCTTTATAGTTAATTAAGCCATTAGACCTTTAATAAGCTTTATTATAAGGAAGTCTGGATTCCACCTTAGATTCCACCTGTCTTTACAGATGAAGTTTCTTTAATTTTCCAAATAAATCAGTAATGTCACTTTGGTTGTATTATTAGAAAACACCACTAGGCCATTGTTTCTGTCTCACTGATGTAACATACACAAAAAAATCATAACCAGACATGAGAAGAGATTAAACAGAATTAATTTCCTCTGTGCCTCTTTGTTAATCACGAAGACCCACTAACCATACATCTTGTTTTAAAAACTCAGTTGACCCAGGAGCACAGCCTGGTTAAGTAACTTGCTCAAGGTGACATAGTAGGTAGATAAAGGCTGAAGGAATCAATCCCTGAACCACTACTCATAGCCTTATGCCCTCAGCAGCAACTAAAAGATAGCAATGGCATTTTAAATAATGTAAGAAATGTTCTTTTTTGAAATAATATCATTGTATAATAACAGTAACTTATGTCCAGGTGTGGGTAATGCAGGTTTACCAAGATCAGCTTTGTTTGGTCACTCGAGCATTAGTCTCATTATCAAAGAACATCAGCCGTGGGTAAACTCTTCATTCCCCACAACTGAATCAGAGTAATTGTTACATAATACTTTCTCAGGAACAGCTCCGGGATAAAGAAAATCATTTTTTCTGTTACCTTTAAAACATGGTTGGGTAGGTATTACAGTCATCAATTCTTTATTAATCTCCTTTATGGTTCACTAATGTGACCTAAAGTGACACAGTAATCCATTCCTAGACTCATAATTCTGCCCAAAAAATGCAAATACTTCCATGTAATTATCCAATGTTTCCCCCTTTTGCTGCCACACTGTGACAACATTATGAATAGGATACAGGCAAAAATGCTAGAGTCTCAGACTTTGGTTAATTTCTTTACTTCCCTTTATTTATATTTTTATTTGTTAACTACATATGCCCAGTGAATATAAGTTCCCTTTTCAAAGTTAAGCTGGGAGCCCTATCTTGTTAAGTGACTTCCTTAGTGTCACACAACAGGCAAATGTTCATTTACAGATCATATACTGCTTATGTAAAGGAGACTCTAATGAAAAATTAACTATGCCTAGCTGTACTTAGCTGCTAAATAAAATAAACAAATAAATAAACAGAAGCATACAGGAAACCACACATGGGATGTGTAAGGATAGCAGAGACAGTAATGCACTGGAAGTAGGTGGTGGCTGTCTTCAATACTTTGAGGATGAATAGAGACTGAATATCTCTCCATACATTCTCTATTCAGTGTCTTTTACTCTGAGAATGTGGTCGTTGGAGACAACAATGATGCCTGCTAAGAAAATTCAGAAGATAACTGAAATAATACATACTCATATTAGGCACTAGTTTGGATAGTTGGGTCAGTTATTTAGTCGCTGTTCAGAATGCTTTCACTCACGGTGTTCTGCAGTAGTCACATAATGGCAAAAGATGATATGCAGAGCTATATCTAGGCAATACACTCCATATGATTACATGACACTGGATAAAATTGTATAATACTGCGCATCCATTTTTATTTCAGTTTATTCATTTTACTACTTACTAGGAAAGTTTAGTAGTTTTTTAATATTAGATGATATTGAAATGAACATCACCATCATAATGATCCAAAAGCAGTCTAAAATATTGTGTAATCAGCAAGTATTAGGCACGCACATGCTGTAGATATTCCTAAACTGATTCTCCAGATACAGCTTTTTGGATGTAATGTTTATTTATAAAACAGGACTACACCACAGTTATAGCTTGTTAGTAAAATACTACTGTTTTAATAGATCCTATTTGACTGCAATTGAAGATATATTTTAAATGTTATTTATTCCAGTAAAATAACTGTTATTAATAATACAAATTTTAGAGTCAAAAGTAAGGATAGTGACATTTGTTTGGGATGCTAAATGCCGATATCTTAAACAACCAAACTTCTTCAAAGTTATGGTTTGTTTTGTAGGATACAGCTGATGTTAAATATTTTGATAGAAATTATTTGACTCTGTATGTCACCTGCAAGCTAAAATGAAAAAAAAAAAAATCTATTTTAAATAAATAATGCAGCTAATAGCAAAAGTACTTTTATCTGCTTCCCAGCCACTGCAGTCAAAGAGGCTATTGGACATGAGCTGTTATAGCCCATGAATGATTCATTCATCAGGTCCAAGAAAAAAGCTGATCTTTGCACTTTAAGTAACAATTTTCGGCACTGAATATATGCTCTGATGTCTGTCCTTATGAATTAACTGCAACATAACTCAAACCTGATGATATGCTTGATGGATGATAAAGATAATAATTATTCCTATGCTCAAGAGTTATTAAGTTAGGCAACACGTTGTCTGCAGGCTAAATCTGAGTGGGATTTCCTTTCTATTTCTGACATCTGCCTTACACAGTGACTCAGTTAACTAAAGAAACACATACTTTGTTACTGTGCAGTATTCAACACGGTACATGATAAAAGTGCTAAAATCCTTTTCTAAACAGAAAAAAATAGCCAAGGTGGAAAGTTTGAATTTTACAGAATATTATAAACTTTTTTTTCATTAAATATCATTCAGACACTTAAAACGGATTTGCTGTTAAGTGTGCATATTTTAAATTCAAGATGGGGAAAACAACAAATCAGAGCCTAAAATTGTTAAACACAAACTGTGAAGCACTTCAGATTTTTTTACAAATTTGATTAAAGGATTTTATCATCCAGTATCAAGAAAAGGCCAGAGATTTGTGCATTAATACCCACAATTAGCATAGCAATAAAATAAAAACTCTAAACAGCACAAGTACTAATAAAAGGTAATGTGACTTACTTCTTGCAAGGCTGCACAGTGATGCAACATAATGATGAAAATCAACACAAAGTGGTATTAGACACACAATGCATACATTTATACAGGCCAATATAACGACCAGAATGCCACAGAACAAAATGATATAGTTTAGTACTGCATAAAGCAATATTGCCAGTGAATGTACACTGACATAAAAATAAATAAGCAACAATGGTTTTGGCAGACCCACACAGAACTGATGTAGTAGAGAGTCAAATAAAAATTAGGGACACTCAATTAGTACAACATACTAAAAAAATTACACAAACATGACAGCAATGTGGTACTAAAACATGTCATGTTGAAAAAGTGCATCAGACAATGATATGAGGAAATAAAAGCCACACATTAAGAGTTAGCTGCATGAAGAGTGTCACAACAATGTGTGTTAGTCAGGCTGAATGTCAGGAAGGGTTTACATGTGCAGGTCACATGAGGGCATAGCACACAGATTATGTTGCTTAGATATGGCAACATGATGCTCCTACTAAATGAAGACTTTTAAATGAATGTGGCCTCAACTCTTCCAGTGTACAGGAGCTTTACTTGCATCATGACGTTAGGATAAGAGTCAGTGTTAGTACAGCAACAAGTGTTAATGGTCTCCTTTGGAACCAGTGTCCACTGTATTGTCTGTCTTTGTCCTCTGCATCACAAACAGGTCTTCCAGAGACTAACATGAGACTAACATATAATCACTTCCTTGATTAGGACATTGTCAATCGCTATTGTGTGGAAAGAGACACTGCCCTGCTGTTAGGAGATAAATGCCTTCCTTCAATGCATGGACTGCCTATCCCAGTAAACACAGAGGTTTCTATAGAATTTTCCATCCTTGATATGAGGACTTTCCAACATCTGATAGGGACATGTTAGGAGTTTCATAGTCATCAGTCTAATGAATCCTATTCCATTTCCTTTTACATGATTCTATAGCATGTTGAAGAGAATATTTGATTTCCAAAAACATCAGAGGAGAGAACTACCACTATGCAGACATTCCATAACACAGCCCATTTCCCAGCGGTCCTGCCCTCATTGACTACACACACTTTGCCGTTAACATCCTACCTACTCAATATATGACTTCCAGTATTCTACTCCATCAACTGCCAGGTGGTGTGCAGAACACAGGATAAATACAGAGTATTATGTACACTGTGTCTTTGCACCATCCAGGCATTTCCAATGATTCCATTGGCTGGCAGATATGTGATCTGTGCTAACACTCATGTAGGCTAACTTTCCACAGGGTCATCTATTTTGTAAGCGTGCACATTTCCACCCACAGTATCCTCAATATGCAGTTCTAATGAGCATAGACAGTGGGTCACTCATAATGGTGTCCATTATTGTGTGTTGCAGGTGATACTGGATATGTCTTGGAACTCTGGTTGATTACCCTTAACAGCATCCTGACCATAGCAAAAATGGGGTATATCACAACACTGTCACAGTTGTGGAACATTGTCAACTACTTGGATACATCTGGTGGTGTACAAGTATGTACTACAGATGCACAGTAAGATATGTGCTGTCTGTACCATGTGACACAGCATTTTATTATGAAAGCAGCTACAATGTGGGAAAACTGTAGAACCACCAGACAGACCTGCAGCAACAGCAGAGGAGGGGAAGCTGGATAAGGACCTGCTGGAGGAAAAGACTGCAGCAATAGGACTTCACTTTGTTGGGCAGCAGGGAAGAAGGAAAGCACAGAAATTCAGTAATGATGGTGGCTATTTGGTAGGTTATTACCATAGTAGAGACAGTTGTGCATCTGCCACCCAGTATGACTGCTTATGCCTAGGAGTGGAACCAGCCATTTAGAGAAGGGACAATTATGCTGCCCCTCGGAATGATGTGTGTCATATACAAATACCTGACTTGTGAACATATACCAAGAATTCATCCTGTAACAAAGTCTCAGTGACCATTTGCCAGTATCTTTGTGGAGGTATCAATGGTTAACAACTAGCTGACCCCCCCCCCCACTGCCTTCAACAAGCATGTCTGCTCCAGATACATGTCTCTGTCACTCTGAACATGTTCAGGATGTTGCACAGTCCCCACATTGGTTGTACTTCCTCATCAGAAAGTTGGCACCC